>NC_134492.1:51101951-51156951 GCF_040206685.1 Ascaphus truei
ATGTTTGAATTACTTGAAATGTTCCTATGCCTTCGTTGCTTCCCACACACATGGACTGGGGGTCTATACTAAATGGGTTAAGTAAATTCTATAGAGGGTCTGGACTCCTCTGACCTCCAGCGGTTGACGAACCCGGAATCACCCCAAGGGACCCACCTGGTCCAAATGCCGGCCGTTCTTAAGGCTGGTGAAAATATGTTAAGGCCTTTTGTGGGCCTTGTTACAACCTATCTCTATCTGTTGACCCTGTCCCAGCAGATCTCCGCCCCACCCCCACCTACCCCTTCCCACGCCCCCCTTCCTCAGCTTAAGATATCTATTCTAACCGAAAAAAACACACAACCTCTATACCTTCAGAATTTAAACCAGACTCAGAGTTACTGGATCATGGCCTCTCAAGTGGAAAGAGAAGGCCTTATGGTATTATCCAAAAAAAAAAAAAGAACCCAAATGGCTAGCCAAGCCACAATTAAATTAACCTCACTCAACGTAAAAGGGCTCCAAAATAACCGAAAAAGGAGAGTAGCACTTCAAGATATGAAAAGATCAGGGGGAGACATCATATTCCTACAGGAGACCCACTTCACATCACAAGACCCCCCAAATTTATTCAAAAAAGTGTTCCCAATGTGTTTTTGCGCATCGTTTACTAGTAAAAAGAGGGGTGTAGCTGTCCTGATCAGACAGGGCACCCCATTTAATCATATCAAAACAACGGCGGACCCAGAGGGTAGATTTCTAGTGGTATATGGCTCCTTAGCGGGCTCAGCAATCGCTCTGGTCAATGTATATGCCCCGAACGAGAACCAAACAGAATTCCTAAAGAAAGTTCTCGAGGGCATAGACCCGGGATATCTGTCATCGATGATAGTGGGAGGAGACCTAAACATGGTCCTTAACCCTACCGAGGACAGATCAACCACAATGGGTCCCCCCCGCACAACCCCCTCCCAGATCATAGGGAAAAGGTTTAGGGGAATCTTAAGCGAGTTCTCACTAGTGGACATATGGAGGGCCCAACATCAGGGCCAGAGAGACTATACCTTTTACTCAGCACCTCACCAGACCTACTCTCGAATAGATCACTTTTTGGCCACAAAAAATGTGGTGGCGGCGACATCCGACTCCGACATAGGACCAATCACATGGTCTGATCATGCCCCGATTACCTTAACCTTGACGACCCCCTTTGAAAAAACAATAAATTACTCATGGAGACTAAATGATTCATTACTCAATCATCCTGAGATAGAAAGAGAGATCAGAGCCGCTATTCGGGACTATTTTTTTTTTAACTCAGGATCCGTCTCCTCACCAGCAATCCTGTGGGAGGCCCATAAGGCAACCATTAGAGGGAAATTCATTTCTATCGCATCCCACAGGAAAAAAGCCCGCCAAAAATTAATAAAGGAGCTTACGGATAATATCAAAATAATAGAACAATCTCATAAAACCAACCCCTCAAAAAAAATATATAAAACATTGACAACAGCCAGAGTAAAACTTAGACAAATCCAGCTGGAGGATGTTGAGAAGGCCCTCAAATGGACTAATCAACAATATTATGACAAGGGGAACAAGGCAGACAGACTTTTGGCGACTAAATTAAGAGGGGTACATAAACGGTCCCAAATCACGGCAATCAAGAGTAGGTCTGGTGAAATACAACATAGTGATAGCAAAATAGCAGCTGAATTTACAAAATTTTACACCGAACTGTATAATCTAAGATCAAAAAATGGCCGGCCTGAATCAATAGCATCCGAATTAATAGCGCAATATTTAGATAAATGTAAGCTCCCCACACTAACGGAGGAGGAAAACACAGTCCTCAACGCTGAGATCTCAAAAGAGGAACTGGAAGAGGCGGTCAAATCACTAAAAATTACTAAGTCTCCTGGCCCCGACGGGTTCACTAATGTCTACTATAAGAGATTCTTGCCAGTACTATCCACGCATCTTCTAAAGATATTTAACGATTTCATGGAAGGAAATCAAATCCCCACGTCAATGTCCCTGGCCACTCTGGCCATTATACATAAAGAAGGCAGGGACCCGATGCAATGTGGAAGCTATCGTCCAATCTCCCTGCTCAATTGTGATCTCAAGCTATATAGCAAAATACTCGCAAATAGATTAAACCCCATCTTACCGAGATTAATAGATAGTGATCAAGTAGGATTCGTAGCAGGCAGACAGGCCTCGGACAATACTCGGAAGATAATAGACATTATCGAACATGTCCATCTCACAGAGACCAAAGCACTACTCCTAAGCCTAGATGCAGAGAAGGCGTTCGATAGAATAGACTGGCTATTCATGGACCAAGTTATGTGTAAATTCGGATTCAAAGACGCATACCTAGAAGGAGTCCGTAGATTATATCAAAACCCGTCTGCAACAGTAAAACTACCAGGGGGCAGTAACCAGAGATTTGAGATCACTAATGGAACTCGACAGGGATGCCCCCTATCTCCTCTCCTCTTTGCATTAACCATAGAACCCCTAGCATCTGCAATTAGAGCCAATAGAGACATCAAAGGAATAGAAATTGGACACAGGCAGCACAAAATATCGCTATTCGCAGATGATGTCATCCTAACCCTTACACAACCCCAAACATCCCTACCTAACCTCCAAAAAGAGCTCCGGGACTTTGGAGATATTTCAGGTTACAAAATCAATAATGACAAATCGGAAGCACTAAATTTAAGCCTGCCAGAGCCAGAGGTGAAACTCCTCAAACTAAACTTTAACTATCATTGGAGCTCCTCGAGTATCAAATATCTGGGAGTAAAGATAACGAGGAACTACCAATCCCTATATCAACAAAATTATCCGACTCTGTTCCGGAAAATCAAACAAGATCTAGAGAAATGGGGAGGATATCAGATATCATGGATCGGGAGGATGATATCAGTTAAAATGAACATACTCCCTAGATTATTATATTATTTTCAGACTCTCCCGGTCCACATCCCTGGCTCAGAATTAAAGAACATTCAAAAACTAATCTTCCACTTTATTTGGCAGGGTAAGAAACCCAGAATCACCAGGACAGTTCTTTTGGCATCAAGGGGGAGAGGAGGACTTGGTGTTCCAGACATCACAAAATACTACCAAGCCGCCCAATTGCGACAGGTAGTAGTTTGGAACGCCAACCCAAACCAATACTGTTGGCTAGATATAGAATCATACTATGCCGGGACGCCTTCACTGCCGGCTTGCCTTTGGTCCCTGAGCAGGGAAGACATGCAGAACAGTAAATTTAAGTTAGGCCCAATGAGACACACATGGGAGATTTGGACAAAATGCAAATTTAAATTTAAGCTCACCACACCTCAATCCCAACTCATACCAATTTATAAAAATCCGAAATTCCCCCCTGGCTGTGAGCCCAGACAATGGGACCAATTTAAAACAAAAAATATTAGAGCGGTTGCTGACCTCCTGAGCTTTGAGGAGTTCCTGAGTTATCAACGCCTAAAAACCAAATATGAAATAGCAAGATTGGATGTCTTCAAGTATCTACAAATTCGGCATTTTATTCAAACTTTATCCCCAACGTTGAAATTTCCCCCTCTCACCAGTTTCGAGCGGCTCTGTAGAGAAACAGGCCACCAGAAAGGTCTTATAACACAAATCTACGGTGAATTGGAAAGGGCCATAGAAGCCCCTACACATGACTATATGCTGCATTGGGCAGCAGAATTGGAAATAGTTATAGACCGAGAGGATTGGGAAAGAATTTGGGAAAATGCCTCAGGAACTTCCATATGTACCACAATCAAAGAAAACATATATAAAATATTGTTTCGCTGGTATCTTACCCCAGTTAGAATAAATCAAATTTACCCCCAGGCGTCCGATTTATGCTGGAGAGGTTGCGGTCAGAAGGGGGACATGGCCCATATTTGGTGGACATGCCCGGAAATTCAAAAATATTGGGGAACAATACAAAAATTAATAGAGGAGGTCACAGACCTCAAAATCCCTATTGACCCGTTGACCTACCTGTTGGCCAGGCCCTTAGAAAATTTGGACCGACCAACAGGTAAATTAATCTCCTTCATTCTTACAGCGGCTAGATGTGCGGTGGCAGCCGCCTGGAAGAAGGTGTCTCCCCCCTCAAAACAAACGGTAAAAAATAGGGTGCAAGAGGTGATGAATATGGAGAAACTATCTGCCTTCTTGAAAAGATCCACTGACTCCTTTAACAAAACATGGGATCCGTGGCTATCCCATATGGCACCTCTACGCCACTAATCCACATATGGAAAAAAAAAAAAAAAAAAAAAGAGAGAGAGAGAAAGGAAAACCAGGTCAGGGGCACCAATGAAAATAGACTGAGGACACGGGAAGCAATGGGTATCCCCCCCCCCACCCACCCACCCTCCCCTTCCTATTCCCACTCTTACTCTCTGTTTCCATACTCGCGCTCCCCACATAGCCCCTGGAGGGTCAGGGGAGCGGTGAGCTTTCCTCTTTTATTTCCGGTTTCTCTAACCAACAAAAGGAGAAAATCTGTATTAGGCTGTATTATCGTTTATTTCATGCATACTGTGAATTATCTAAATGCCTAATAAAAATTTTTGGAAAAAAAAAAAAAAAAACACACACATGATTAATCAATATACATAGAAATGTTTAAGCATTCAAAAAAACATGCACAAATGTAAATAGCACATCTCCAAATCAATAAATCACATTGCATTTCAAAATTAAAATATTAGATAGCCACATTAAAAAAACAAAAAACAATTCAAAATAAAATAATTCTTATCTACCAGTACCAATCAATATCTAACAAATGGCAATCTCCCAATCGACAATCAAAATATTGAATTTTACAGTGTATACATGATTCATATCATCTGTGCATCATGTACACTATGCAAATCAATGTTAACAATAAAGTATTCCAAACAAACTACAATTAAATCCAAACAAGTATACTATTTAAACCAAGCAAGTAATCAGAAATATATTACCATTAATTAATCAAATCCGAAATCAATTACAATCCTATCCAAATCAATTACACAATAACCTATTTCAATCATTAAACCAAACCATTCATAATAAAAGTTACCATCAGACAACATATAACTACCAAAAATAATCCACTATTAAAAAGCAAGCCACACCCTGAAATCAAGTACTGCAAAAAGCACCAAAAATTACATCTATCTAAATTTAAAATTACATACTGTAAGGAATCCGCTCCGCAGTTTACTGGTTGCCTTACCTTGCAGACAGTGCAGTCCTGGAGCACCTCTCCTGATGTTTGCTGCAGCCTGGATTCACTCACCAAAGCTATACACACTCCCTCTGGTATCTACTGCAGCTGTGCAGCCTATCACTGCAACCTAGACTTGCATTCATTCATTGGAGCAGTACCTTCACACCCCCCTCCGGGGATTGGCCCGCTGGCCTTTAAGTATTGTCTTCCCATAATGCTCCCTGCCGAGCATAGTCCTAACTGGATGTCTACTGTTTTGCCACAAGCCCTCGCTTGTTCTCCTATGCTGATACCAGGTTCCGCCCTGCGTCCTTCAGCTTCCTTCAAGCCGCTTGTTCTCCTATGCTGATACCAGGTTCCGCCCTGCGTCCTTCAGCTCCCTTCAAGCCGCTTGTTCTCCTATGCTGATACGGAGGTTCCGCCCTGCGTCCTTCAGCTTCCTTCAAGCTCCCGCTTGTTCTCCTGCGCTGAAGCAAAGGTATCCCCTATGTCTTCAGCTTCCTGCTTTCCTGCACTGAGGCAAAGGTATCCCCCGCGCCCTTCAGTCTCCTGATTCCTGCACTGTAGCGGAGGTTTCCCTGTGGATCTTCAGCTTCCTGGTTCCTGGGGCCTACTCTTTCCCTAATCTAGAGAGGCCGTGTCCTGGTTCCTGCGCTGTTACAGAGGATTCCCCAGCCGCTCAGGACTCTTGCGCTGTAGCACTGGTGCACCCGTGCAGCAAAGCGGTGTGCTACTCTGGTCTGCCTACCATCTCCTGTGACCAGTACCATGGGCCATGGTCGTCGCTCGCGCAGAGGCCAACCCCACGCTCCTAAGCTGAAGCGGGGCTCTCCTGACTACCTGTTGCCAAACTCTTGCCTGAACAATGTTTATCCTGATATCTCCTGCCCTGACCCTGGCTTGTACAACGACGACGCTGTCTTCTCCTTTCCTGATCCTGCTACGTTTGACAACGAACTGCGCAATCCGGATCAGCCTGCGCGGTCTCAGGTCAGTGCTTTTACAACCCCACCTCAGCCTCGCGGTCCGACCCTGGTTTGTGGCGAGCAGAACCCTGACACATACACTCATTTGTAAGCATTGCAACAAAATACATTTTAAAAACAGCAAAACAAGCATTTCCAAAACAATCATTTCTTACCCTGTATATATATATCGATCTAGACATACATACATACATACATACAGTGGCAAGAAATGATAATCAAAATAAAAAACTGTCACATGTAAAAAAAAAAAAAACCTGTAAAAGTTTAAAAAAATACATTTCTTTTGTTTACTTACCATTACTTGACCCACTCACGACTCCCGTCGAACAGCTTACTCTAGAACCAATCCACGCACAGGAACACATAAAATAAAAAACCATTACAATCCACGTGTCTTCTTTCTTCTATTCGTAATCCTTTCCGTCAGTCTTGGGGTCTTCTTTGCTTCTTTACGTGTGTGTGTGTATGTATACATACATACATACATACATACATACATACATACATAAATGATGAAGCCACTGTACAAATGAATGGGTGAAGGGTGGGTATCGGGCCAGGGTGGCTTAATCCCTTAATTACCTTTGCGGTTATTAACCGATCAGGTGATTACAAGCTTAAGTGACACCTGAATGTATTTGCAATGCATTTTTTTGGCTACGGAGGACAGAGGGAACTTGCAGGCGGAGAGAATTCATATTGATGAGGTTAGTAGAAATCTATTTATTTTATTATGCTAGTTAATGTGTTTAATAACGGACAAATAATCTATTATCCATATCTGGATAATAGTATAATAGTTATTTTGCCCATTACTGTACTGTATGTGTGTGTGTGGGGGGTGGGGTGATATTTGTGTATTTAAATGTATAGGAAAGGTTTATTTTTTTTTTACATACAGGGTTGGTTCCTTAGGTCTGCGGGGACCTCTGGAGACCACCTGAGGTCACCTCGGACGCTCACGGGTACCAGGGTCTGCTGGGGACTCATAGGGACCTCCCGAGGGTCCTCGGGTGGTAGCCACAGGGGTCTGGGGGCCCTCGGGAGAATCAGGTGTTTATGGGGGGGCACAGGGGGTGGGTTATGTATTATTTATTAAATATAGTGCTGTTTATTGTGTTTAACGGGGTGGGGAAGTGGGTATTGTCACCAAGCCAGGCTGGGTAGGCCTCCCTGTGGGTAGTGGGTGGTTAGGCCTCATGGGGTGGTAGTGGGGGAGGGTGTATAGTCCTCCCGAGTGGTGGGTGAGGGTGGGTTAACCCCTTAATGACTATAGCGGTTAATGACCGCTAAGGTGATTAAGGGGTTAAGGGACATTACATTGGCTATTTTACTTCTTTTGTACGTTTTGCAGCTTAGGAGGGGACATGGGCAGGATGAAGATGAGGATGAAGACGGCCTTCATCGTGGGTGCCTGGAAAAGGTAAGTGTAATATGTATACAACAATAGACAGGGGTGCCCAATGCTCCGTCCAATTGACAAAACATATATGGTAAATAGTATAAAGTTTAAATACTTCAATAATAATAATAATAACTTGGTTATTTAGTTTAACCCTTTGTCCAAAGCGTCGTAAGCCGGCATACCAAACGTCAAGGTATAACCAAAAATGCAGGTCCTACACTACACTGTGAACCCTTCCCTTTACCTCTGTATGAGGGGAAAGAACCATAGTAAGTCCTGTTTTTGCAGCAGAGTGCAAGACCTCCCAAGTTAAAATTGGACGGAGCATTGGGCACCCCTGTCTTTTGTTATATACATTTGCCACGCCAAGTAGCACTCTTTTTGACATAAATATATATTCATGATGTGGTGGGTGTAGAAATTTGAGCTAGCTGGGAATGTGTGTTAAGTGTAATATGTAGTTACTGTATTTATTGTGATTCATGTATTTAAAATGGGCAAATGCATTATTATCCATATGTGGATAATAGTATTTTTGCCCATTACTGTATTGTATGTGTTAGGGGGCAGGGGGAGGGGGGTGTATTTAGTTAGAAATATTGTTTATTTTTTTGGAGGCACAACATTGGTACCGCAGGCCCACGGGACTCCAGCGGGGACTCCCGTGGGGACCCCGGGACGGCCGCGGAGACATCCGGTCTCCCACGGGAACCCCCGCTTGGTCAGCTGGAGACACCCATGGGACCCCCGGCCTCCCACGGGGTCAGCCGGTTTTGCGCCTGCAAAAATGTAAACAAAAAAAATCCTTGCTTTTTTATCACCTGCCTTTAGCTGGTGAACTTTGTTCAGCGCAACTTTCAAGTACGATAAGTTTGCGTAGCTTAGTGAATCCCGCAGAAGGGCAGAATTCAGCGCAAACAGCTGATCGTGCGAGCAAAGTTGGACTTTGAAAAATGTCTTGAAAAAAGTCCGTTTTAGAGCGCAAAGTGCCTGTGAGCGCGGCTCTGTGAATCGCACTCAGCGGAACATCACGTTCTAAGAGCACTTTGCGCTCTTAAAATGACTTATCACAGCTTAGTGCATAGCCCCCATGGTGTTAACAATATATATGTATACATTTACAAAGTTTTTAGTATACATAAATGTGCAAGATAATTTTATGAATTATTGGTCTAGAAAGTACAACAGGTTTTCATGAGCATGTTTTATTCACAAATGACATCACACGTTTTCTGCTTTAATGTGATATTCGATGGAACTATTTAAGGCTTATACCGGATCTAATTCCCATACACTATACACCTGATGAAGCGGAAGGATCCGTGAAACGCGTAGGGTGGAGTTTAGCCCCTTTCTCACGCGTGCGCTTACAGGAGTAGCATCAACGTGCACTCCATCTTCATAGCGGGACTCTGCCTTGCACGGAATAGCTTGGAGGTATCATCACCTCTCGCGAGAGAAGCGAACCAGCATCTGGGACATCGGAGGTTACCCAATCAGATAGAGGGAAGCCAGCCAATCGGACGCTCTGACGGCTAACTTGACGATCCAAACGCCCCAGCGGGTTTGGAGGATACACCGCCAGGACTCCGGAGGTGACCGTCGACAACGAGAAGCGATTCCCCTGCAAATTCAATGTTACTACATGCGCATTTCTTACTTGAATCTTATAAGTAGAAATTCCAATTTTTGTTTGCCAGCGTGAGAAGACGAGCTGTTTTTTATTGTCGTTTTTATTAAAATGTACCTTTTGTTCATCTTTATATCTTGAGTACTTTCTATCCTTAGGGAACTGGCCATTCCCTCATTCTTGGACATTTGTTCCACTTTTCATTGCAATATTACACTATGTTTGTTCTATTCTTTCTTTCTCCACATGTGCTACACTCCGTGAATTAATCACATTTCGAATTTTATCAACGGGTGTTGGACACTACCGGCTCACCATTTCCTCAAGGATATTCTAAAATCAGTACGGTTGTATTTTGACTATATGGTTATATGTAATAATTGTATTTTTTGTCACTATTTGTTAGTTTATTTTTGCGTAGGCGCCACCTGGTAAAATTTGTTCCATAAAATATAATGTACTGTAGGTATGTAACTTTCACGTAGCATTGCTTAAGAGGATGTTTTCTACATTTCAACGTCAGGGACACCAAATATCAAGGCATATGGAAAGGTACACACATGTTTTCATATAAACACAGGTCAACATTGTGTTCTGACTGTTTTGGACACAAAAATCTCCCTACAGAAGACTGAATTTTTTATTTCTTTGAATAATTAACTTGAGTTTTAATTATCAAATTGTCACCGGACCAGTGTTGCAAAAATATGTTGATCGATTTTTACATAGTGACATTACAATATCATAGCTCTTTGCAGCTGTGACTAATTTGAATTGTAATCTTAACCAACCTATTAAATAATGCATATACAGAGACAAATTGATTTCTGTGCAATTTACGGCTTTTTTTTGTGCAGTAAACCAATACAAAGCAGTGATGCATTAGATACGTGCATGCTCATATTTGCCCCAAATATCAAACCTAATTATATTTTGCTTGAATTAGTGTTTGGAATCAGGGAACTAAAATAAGAGACAGGGAGCAGGCTTGTGTGACTCATATCAAATATCCGTTGGATAATTCCCCACACTATGTACTGTACATTCAACATTATTAGCTACTTTCGTGCACATATTTTCAAGTCTCAAGCTGTTTCTATTTCTTTTCCATTTATTGCACTGAATAGATATGGGGAACAAGTAACTTTAACTCCATGAAACATAGCAAGGTGTTTTTGCTGAACCTGCACTTATGCCTTGAATGTAACTTAAAATTCACTCAAATGCCAGGTCACTCTTACAAGTGCAAGTTGGGCCAAAAAGCAGCTGATTAGTGCAGAATTAAAAATGTGGTTCTGGGAAGGTGAGCCCTGGCTCGGTTTACAATATGCTGGATTAAATGTACTGTGGACCAATTGGAAGCAGTGACACCATCCCGTTTGTTTTCCTCCCCTGACGCTAAGATGCTGGAAGTGGTCTGGTGCTTGGAGGCACAAGTGAGGTTAAACTCGTTTTGGCGTTGGTGCAGGCGGCTGCACGCAGGACGCTCTCAGAGGCTGATCAGCTGTTGAGCTTTTGCATCTCTTCACATCCGGGTGCTGCGAGCTGTCGACCAATAGGAACCCACGGCTGTGAGTTCCAGAGACACTGTGATCGGCGGTCGGCGCAGCTCTCTTTCGGTGCTGTGAGGAGCCTGCTTTTAATTAGTTACATGTGAGTAAGTTATGTATGTTTGTGTGTCCTCTAATACACATTTCTTCCTTTGAATCTGGTGCGCTGTGTCTTTTCTCTACAGTATTTGTTGAAGATCCTGTGAAGGATATCTAGAGGTAGAGCGGAGCTTCTCTGTGGCAACAGCAGCAAGGATACGGCTGTTGGCCACTTGTGAGGTTTTGTTTTGTCACTATATACCTGTATCGAACATCACAGGGGTCTTAGTGCAGTCAGGTATCCTACGCAAAGAGAATCCTCCTCTCCAGTATATTATTTATTTTATTTTTCAAAATAATTTATTTTTGTTTGAAAACCTTTTTTATTTAAAGATCTGTGGAATGGCCATGGGCACCAGGTTTGCCCCTAGCGATGCTAACCTGTAAATGTAGTTGTGGGCCAATGCTAGGCTGGGGGCAGACCTGGTGTTCTATGGTGTTCTATAGCGGTTTCATCGATGATATTATTTTAATATGGGATGAGGAGGAGGAAGATCTGTCTCCATTTGGCAATAACGACATGGGACTGAAATTTATTATTGTTATAGACGCTGTTAAATCACATTTCTCGATATTGAGTTATTTACCTGTCTGGCTGATCCAAAAATATACACCAAAACACATTTCAAAGAAGATGCGGTAAATAGTTTTTTACACGCCTCTAGAAATAACCATCGGAAATGGTTGGAGACTATCCTGAGGAGTCAGTTCTTCAGGATCAATAGAAATTCTACCTCGCAACAGGACTTTGTCGAACAAGGCCAGACGTTGATTAATAAATTCCTAGATAAAGTTTATAATGTGGATCTGGTCCAAAGGGCAATCAAAGAAGTTAGATCTGTAAATAGGGCAAGTTTATTGACTCAATCTAAAAATAAAAATATAAGAAAATAGGTAAATAACCATTCATCCAATAGGGTCATATTAGAGCCTTCATGTGTAACCACTGGTCAGCCAGGCACTACTCAGGACAACTATCACCACTTCATCACGAGGTATAACCAGGCAAAATCTTCTATTAGAGGTGTTCTCAAGAGACATTGGAGTATCCTTTTAAGTGATCGAGTGTTTGGCCCTACTCTACCTCCCATGGCACCTGTCACTTATAGACGGGCCAAAAACATTAATAACATGTTAGCACCTAGTGGGCTATGGATCACCAAGAAGACTGATGATCCTAGTGTGAAGAGTTTACCTCATGGTAACTCTATCTGCGGTAGTGGATGATGTAAGCACCTAATACTCAAAGATTCTTTTTCATCATTCACTAATCATTCCACACATGAGGTGAAGGGTGCCATTAACTGGTTGTCATCACATATCATCTATATGATTTCGTGTCCCTGCGGACTCAATATGTGGGCTGTACCATCTGTGCACTCGGCACTAGATTTTTAGTACACAGACAACATTTTATTAATGGAAATCAAGCACACAGTTTATCGAGACACTTGCCTATCAGACATAATAGGGACCCAACCACTTTAACCATCATGGAGCTTGAACACATCTTCCCCTTTATTATTCAAGGGGGTGATAGGTTGAAAAGGCTCTGCCAAAGGAGACTATTGGATATTCGGAGTGGGTACGCTTTCTCCTGGGGGGTTCAATGAGTGTTTAGCCACCAGTACGCTCATTTAGGTCCTTGTATGCTTCCTGTTTGCCCTCCACTGGTCCCGAGGGTCTGTCATTTGCATATTAATACTACATGGTTCTTTGATACCATCCAGTGGTCACTTTGTTCCCATTTTTCTATGATTCTGTATTATTACTAATATTATCATTATCACTATCAACATTTATTCTCAGTTTTTTCACTTCTTACACTCACATTCCATCATTTATTTTTATTTATATTCTATGATATCTCAGTTACTCATACACACATTTAAGATATGTAAAACCCAGTTTATTCCACTCTTATTAAATTTCACATTATTAGAGTTATTCTCTATTCTGTCTAGTAGTTAACCCATTTATTAATGATATATAATGATCACATATCATTCACTTATTATTCATTGTTCATAGTGCATCTACAAACACACACATTTCACATCTAGTACAGGATTAACCTCTGGTTGTATTGATGGATCCATCCGTCTCATTTCCTCCCTATGATATGTAATGGTCTTCTCTTTCTGTGTATGGATTATCTCTTAGTCCATAAGCATTTGCATAACTAGCTTTCATGTTTATTTTATTTCCATCATCATTTTTATTTTCATATATCAATATGTATGTTTTATTATTTTCCATTGGTGTTTTCACTTTGTTTATTGTTCACATTTTATTTAACTATTTTATTCAACTACTTTATTTATTTAACTATTTCATGTATATGAAGCTTCCTGTAAACAGCACGGGCTACTAAATCTTCCTACTACTGTGGTAAACCCTGTTAAAGGCAGGCCCCAGTAGTAATCATGGGTTTTCCCCCTTGCAAAGCCCTGCCTGCGTGATTAATACAAGCCTGTCTCTGCTGCCGGCCTGTGCAGAGGGGAGGTCTTGTTGATGTCATGCGGGGCGGGGCTGACCAAACTTAGTAGCAGTTCCTGTGAGCTCTGGAGTCAGTCTGTCTACTCCCTGAGTTGAGAGAGGAGTGAGTCTGGAGTGAGTTGTTCAGGAGGTCAGATGAGAATGTTGGAGTGTCTGGCTGGACAGTCAGATAGTAGGAGAGAGAGTGTAGCTAGGTTCCTGAGGAGTAGGGCCTAGTGGTTTAGAGGTGGATCCATGCCTCTCACCCTGCTTAGGGGGTGAGGGAAGAGCTAGCCCCACCCGTAGCGCCCTTGGTTGCGGGTGGAGGCAGGGAGAAAGATACCCTTCAGACCATCCTGAGGAGAACGATCTGGTGGGAGAGGAGGAGAGGCATATCGTGTATCTGTATTGCTGTGCTGCTACTACTGCCCTGCCGACAGTGAGTACAATAAAGACTCTATTGCTTTCAACATTGTGCCGTGTGATTCTGGAGTATTCACCCCGGGACCAAGGGGGTTCTCCTATAAGGGTCTCTTCCCACATCCCTGGGAAATATAGGAGATGGAGGCGCTGCACCACTAAGACCACATGGAGGCCAATACCTCAGAAGCCTGGTCCTGTCTCCCCATAACATCGCGGGAAGCTCAGGCCCTCCTGTTCCAAACAGGTATGCACCACCCATCACCATGTAATCTACCCTCATGCACCCTAGATACATCAGTTGAGTCTAGGGGACGACGACAAGGGTTACATTTGGAGGCGCTGCTGAGATATGGATGCCAGGACAGGTCAGGCTTATAGCAAGGCAGAACGGGAAGAGTGAGATGCACTCTCCGTGCAGGTGCTGGAGGAGGAAGGGTGCAATTGCACAAGCCGGGGGTAGTCAGGGGAGCGTAGACTCTCGCACAGTATGCCCTGGGCGCCCTTAGGAGGTAGCGTTATGAGAAGTGAAGTAGCTAGAGCTGCCCGAGTCCCTTGAGGCAGGTAGCGTGAGGCAACTGGGGGGGTCATAGCGGTAACCAATCCGGGGACCATGGCCCAGGGCCCGCGTTACGAGTGGCCAAAAGTAGGAGACGCCCGTACTGATGGAGCTGCCGGTACCTAGCTATCACCCACACAGACGCACCACAGAGCACTTGCACGTAGACACCGAGAGTACAGTGCATAGGAGGAGAGGAGTTCCGCTGAGCCTGGGGTAGAAGCCACCTCATTTTAGTGGGCAACAGACAGTATGAAGATGCCGAGTTCACATTTGGAGGGAAAACATGGTCTAGGTACGAGATACCCGTTAGACATGGAGAGTAGGGCACAGGTACATTTAGAGGGAGTATCCAAGATGGCGGCCATCCCTACATGTGCTACGAGGAGCAGGAAAGGCGAGCTAAAATGGCGGTTCCCGCCAAGCCTGGAGCAAGCACGTGAGAATTGCAAAAGGACTGTGAGACAATTGTGGCGGGAAATGTGCAAGAGTCTGGCACCAAACCCAGATTCCATGCAAGAGGAGAGGAGCGACGCGAAAGCCGAGAGTCCACCCACCTGTGCCGTGACTGGTCAGAAGGCCAGACCACGTCACTTTGAAGGAGAGAAAGCCCCGCCTCTGGATTCCACCAGAGGGAGGAGGCCCCTTGAGAGCCAATCAGGAGAGTCCTCCCCAGCAAAGGGAGGGACAGGAAGTGAGAGCGAGGAGCTTCATTTCTTCCTGACAGTCACAGAGAGCGGAGCTGAGCTATTGAACTGTTCCAATCCTACGAGAACTATGTCAGAGATGAACACTACCGTGGTCCAAGTACCAGGCGGCCTGCTGATGGTCCAGATAGCTGATCAGGAGTACCTGCGGTGCCTGTGCGCTCATTGCGGAGTGCCTGGCGAGGTACCCAGCACCAAGGCCCGATGCTCCTTGTGTGGTACCTACTACTTCTGGCCTACGGAGCCGGAACCTATGACCGAGACCCCTCGGGGTGCCCCTCTGGGAACGATATTGGAGGTGGCAGAGAGCAGCGAGAGAACGGCCCTGGTTCCCCCCGTTACAAACGAGCGGGATGAACCCAGGCCCAACCGGCTGTCGAGCCAAAATAATTGTCCAAGGAGAAGAACACGACCGCAGTGGAGGTACCAGAGCACGCCAGCTTCATACCTATACCCACTGGCTGTATCGCCGAAGATTCCGGGGATTCCCGAGCGAGGAGCCGATCATAATTTCATCCGAAGAAAAGGTTGGTGTCCCATTGGTGGCGATGCGCCTACCGCCGAACCACCCCAGCGGCATCAAGGAGGAGCAGCCGAGCGCGGACCCCGTCCGACAGCGAGCGCTGGTGTGGCCGGAGGCCCGGAGAAGTCCCACAGCCGTGGTGACTCCCAGTGCGGAGGAGATGGCGATCGAAGCGACCCTCGAGGAGCCTGATCTCATCCAAGAGCAGCGGAGCGGTAAGGAGACTCCACCAACCCCTTATCCCCGCCAGGAGGAGACCGTAACCACGAAGGACGAGAAGGAGAGGCTTGAGGCCTACTTGTTCGGCCGTGTACCGGATGCTCCGCCAATGCCCCTGCCGGTCCTCGACGTACTTCCGGTGCGTGACCACGGAGCGGATGGCGATTCTGTGGGCACCCCTGATGACATAGTTTCCAGATCCCCCGGAAAGAGAAGGCCGAGATCTTTGTTTTCCTCCCGAATCATCGATAAAGCCATTGCCCTGGCTACCCTACGGAGCCGAGGTCCATAGAGAGAGGCGCGAAGCATGGCAGAGCGCGAGTCAAAGAAAGCGTCCACGGGTCGCGGAATTGTCCGCTTGCTGGACACTGATCTGGACATTGCCCCAGTCCCTAGCTCTGCTGCCCCGGCCATATCCTCTGCCCCGTCATGAGTGATACCCTTGGGACCTATCACAATGAAGACAAAATTAGCGAGCTAGTGCGCATATGGAGTATAGGGAGATGCATCTACATGCATAGTGTGAGTTACCGACCGGAACATGGGTCGATTCAGTCGTTTTCTGTAACGGTCACTGATCACAATGGCAGGAAAATACGAAAGCCAGATCCTAAGCATTATTATTAGTTTCACCATGTTAGGAGTAACTGGATTCAGTGTGTACTAATTACTACCTCAAGATGTTATGACCATGTGTGTGTATAACCTGTGTTTGTTCCCCAGGTTGTTCACTGCAGGATGGTACTGCCAAGCGAGGTGTACGTGGGGACAATTGGATTCCACCATAGGGAGAGTGTTGCCGCCTGTAAACAGCATGGGCTACTAAATCTTCCTACTACTGTGGTAAGCCCTGTTAAAGGCAGGCCCCAGTAGTAATCATGGGTTTTCCCCCTTGCAAAGCCCTGCCTGCGTGATTAATACAAGCCTGTCTCTGCTGCCGGCCTGTGCAGAGGGGAGGTCTTGTTGATGTCATGCGGGGCGGGGCTGACCAAACTTAGTAGCAGTTCCTGTGAGCTCTGGAGTCAGTCTGTCTACTCCCTGAGTTGAGAGAGGAGTGAGTCTGGAGTGAGTTGTTCAGGAGGTCAGATGAGAATGTTGGAGTGTCTGGCTGGACAGTCAGATACTGTAGTAGGAGAGAGAGTGTAGCTAGGTTCCTGAGGAGTAGGGCCTAGTGGTTTAGAGGTGGATCCATGTCTCTCACCCTGCTTAGGGGGTGAGGGAAGAGCTAGCCCCACCCGTAGCGCCCTTGGTTGCGGGTGGAGGCAGGGAGAAAGATACCCTTCAGACCATCCTGAGGAGAACGATATGGTGGGAGAGGAGGAGGAGGCATATCGTGTATCTGTATTGCTGTGCTGCTATTACTGCCCTGCCAACAGTGAGTACAATAAAGACTCTGTTGCTTTCAACATTGTGCCGTGTGATTCTGGAGTATTCACCCCGGGACCAAGGGGGTTCTCCTATAAGGGTCCCTGGGAATTATAGGAGATGGAGGCGCTGCACTACTAAGACCACATGGAGGCCAATACCTCAGAAGCCTGGTCCTGTCTCCCCCATAACATCGTGGGAAGCTCAGGCCCTCCTGTTCCAAACAGGTATGCACCACCCATCACCATGTAATCTACCCTCACGCACCCTAGATACATCAATTGAGTCTAGGGGGGGGGGGGGGGGGAACAAGGGTTACATATATATTGCATATTTTTATTATTTCGAATCTATCCATTTGTTGTATTGTTATTATGTTTATTTCATATGTTATACAGTTGAGGCAACGATTATTCTAACATTTGCTGTAAACTAGCCGGGTTACATTCTGGGTATGTGCTGGGTATGTTCTGGGCTAGTTTGAGGCACGTTTAAGGCATTTCTGCATTGACTAACGACCCATAGGATTAACACAGCAGGGATCCCTGGCAGTGCAATTCAGTTTTAATGGGACTGCCAGGGACCCCTGCTGTTAATCTGATAGGCCATTAATCAATGCAGAAATGCTGGGGCTAGTTTAAGGAAAGTTTAAGGCATGTATTCAGAATGTACCTGGGTGTACCTGGGTCTTTTGGGGAATTGCCACTGGTTTTTGTTAGAATAATCGCTGCCTCTACTGTACTATTGTCTTATAGTTTATATATACATTATATTGTTGTTTTCAATGTTATATCATTATATTGAGCGCTTCCCTCTGTATGCACCCCAGGCTTCCAGTTCTTGTTTTGTATTGTTTTTTGTCTGTGTTATTCAGTGATGTTCAGGCACTCCCCTGACTGAACATGGCTTTAGTTCTGTAGCACCATGCAGGCGTGATCCAAACCTAGGCTTGTGATCCAAACCTAGGCTTGTGATCCCGGAAGCAAATAAGTGTTCTTATGTGTTAACGGAGGGAGAAAATTGATTGTGAAGATCCTACAGAGTGATTCATGGTACAATACATCCCAACACACCCCCACCCCAGCCACACGTTGAATCGTTGATCCTGGGAGGACTGGAGAGTGAAGGGACTGGCATTGCTGTGCTGATTCCATCCGAGAAGCCGCTTCCGCCCTGAGTCAGTGACGTCACCGGAAGTGACGAATGCGGATGCATGCCGTGTACAGCAGATGGGAAGACCAGAATACAACCCTCAACAGCCCTCTCCCATGACATTTTAATCTTTTGAAATATGAGTGTATTCATTCATTTGCTTATCTGTGCAATACACTTTTATTACGGTATTATACTATTGCGGTATCTCTCTTTTTCACATCCATTGGCATACTGTATGAGGATTTACAACATAGACATACAACATAGAACAGAAGGGGGATTACACTTACCTTACAACCCAACGAAGACCCCACTCAAAGGGCTCCCGTCAGAGAGAGAAGGATCTCTGACACGCTATACTATAAAAGAAGTCTATTGTGAGTGAAACCATTGCAGCATATATTAGATAGGACTTTGTTTCTACTGCTATACTATTATTGGTTTCTTCTCTTTCTTCTACTAATCACGAACGAGCGCTCCTCCCTTACCTGGAAGACAAGAATACTTGGAACAGCGAACAGTCCCATACAAGGGTGTAGAGCAGCTATTACTTCACTTTGTATCACATTGTCACTTGGTTGAAGGTGACGTTTTTTTTCATTTACTGAAGTATTGTATTTCACATTATATGTATAGGTATCACATTTTTGTTTAGATTTGACACAGTTCATTATTCACTATTATATTTTTTTAGAAGCGCCCGGTCCACATTTTCTTTTGTATTCAGTGATCTACTGTATGTATGCCAAGTTTTGCCAGCAACTTAATTATATAATTGTCGACCCTTTAGGGGTAACATCTGATGGATATTTTCGTCAATTGAAGATGTGTCATGGACTATAAAAGGGTTCTTAGTCGCTTGATGAAATCACATGTTATGACGTGAGGAAACGCGTAGGGTTCTCTTTACATTTGAGGCCTATCTTCAAGGAACCGGTAGCTATATGAAACCAGGAACGGTGGAACTTTGGAGTTTGCAGCATTAGTTCCGGGGGAATATTGACGCGACGCGTATCCGGAAGCAGAAGAACGTCACCCATCCGTCCGCGAAGGTCTGGTCCCAGCCTTCAATCTTCTATAGCCCTTGCCACAGTCCTCTCATGTGCATGTCCAAGCGACCTTTGTGAGTTGCATTTTTACCTTGTTCAGATTAAAACCGTTTTACGTTGATTTACAATATTGAGCCCGCGCTTCCTATTTTTGTTTTTTAGATTCACTAGGGAGGTGGTTCTGCCTGTGTAGAGCTGATTGGAATCTCCAGGGTTTTTTTTACCCGCATATTTGTTTTTTTATTTGTATTTTTGGCATACTTTATACCCCTGATTTTTTTCTGTCTTCTTTTCAATCCCTTTCCCATTACATTTTGTTTCCTATATGTTATTTGTTTTGTTTGTTCACCCCGTCCTGTCTTGTTTGTCTGTTTGTCAGTTTGTATACATTTGTTGTAGTTTGATTCTATTGACCAAGTATTTATAATTGATATATTCAGCACTCATGTATTTTATTAACATTTATCATTGGTTTTAATCAATGTTGGTCCTTGTTGGTCCTTGTCTCTATCTTATAAGGTTTCACTCTTGATAGTTATACACTTTTATTCATAGCCCCTTACCTTTTGGCATATATAAGGGGTATGTGCCATACATGCAAAGGACTCAGTTCCTGTTAATGGATGGAGACATAGTGGACCATTGGTGGGCAGAGGGGGAGTTTAGTCCAGAAGAGACGGCCGAAGCTCTTGGACGCAGAGAACATGGGATGCGGTTTGGAATTGTACAACCCAAAGGCGTATTACTTTGGTTCTGTGAGCCGCCCATGCAGGAACCACTGTTCTGGGTATTGTCAGTCCAGGCAGAGGGTCGTAGTCTTACTAAGATCAGCAGGGCTGAGTGTCATATAGTACAGAGGTACAGGCAGTCACACAAGTTCAAATACCCTTATGTCCCAGAACCTATAATGAGGGAGGTAGAGGAGAACAGGGACCAGATGTTATCAGGGCTTACATTACGTCCCATAGTATGAGCATGTTCTATCATCTGGAAGAGCGTATTGCATACCTTGTAGGGGTATGGAAGGTGGGGAGGTCGATCTATATGGATAGGGTTGAATACATATCAGAAAGACATCCCAAGAGAGTGTTCTCGGTAACAGTGCCTGATATGAATGGTGCACTAGTTAGTAAGCCTGACCCACAGCACTACTATTAGAAAGTAGCCAGGTTCTCCATGTTGGGAGGGACCAGGGTCACTACTGTACTACAGCTATATGATTGTTATTGTTATCTGAATGCGGAAATGCCAACTGTGTTGTATTGTTACAGGTCATCAGTTGAAGGATGGTACATCAAATTCGGCTCCAAGTAGGGACCATTAGATTCCACCACAAGGAGAGTGTAGCCATGCCTGGTTTTGGCTACCAGTCTGCCATCCCTGTCATGCAAGCCTTGGTAACAGTGCAGGCAGTAACAGGACCAATCACGGGTTTTCCCCACAGAGGCAGCTACCTTGAGTGACAGTAGAGAAGGTGGGATAAGGCCTGTGTTCTGCCCAACCTGGGTTCAGATCTTGTACCTTCCTCCCACTGTACTTAAGGGGTTGCACTACTAAATTTAGGCAGTCGTCTCTACCCTTGAGAGAGACAGGTAACACACAAGGGTGTCTGCGTATTGGCACCTCCTGTTTCTCTTCCCCTTGGGGAAGAGTGAGTGATTACCATTCCCCTGACTCTGCTAGAGAGCCAGGGAAGAGTAAAGACTGCTTCAGGTGCCCTTGGCCGGGAGTGGAGGTGCAGGGACCATCCAGAGTTTGGAGGCCTGTATTGAGCTGTGCTGAGAAGATATCAGTGTTATACTGTGTATGCAGAGGAATAAACAGGTTCCAGTTAACTATAACTCCTGCCTGGTATGCAATCTTGCTGGGGGGAGTGGAGTATGTTTCTTCTGTAGGAGATTGCCTCCATACAGTACATCTGGAGCCTGCAGCAGATGGATGTGCTGAACCACCAGAGATAAATATCGGTAATGTACCGCAGAAGCCTGTGCAGACGTCTCCAATACCACTGGCGGACTATTCAGCATCCTGTGAGCCAACCAGTAGCACGCACCATACACCTGGTAATGGCAGAATCTCCCAGAGGGTGGGGGAAACATTGTTACACACACACACACACACACACGCACGCACGCACGCACACACACATATATATATTTTTTACATATATATGTGTGTGTGTGTGTGTGTGAAAAAACCGACAGGCACTCCTATATGCAAAAAAGTGAAATTTCACTTTTTTGAATATAGGAGTGCCTGTCCCTTTTTCCCTTTTTCTGTATCTTTTTGGACAGCGTGCACCCTTCCTTTACCCTTATTTTTTTTATTTAGTTTTGTGCGTGCCCTGTTTCTGAATATATATATATATATATATATATATATATATATATATATATATATATATATATATATATATATAAAAGCAAAGAGCAGTTGGCACACTGAAAACAAATAATTCACTGATGCTTGTCCCATATATGCACATACACAGAAAGAATTTACCAGATGGGGGTCCGGGAAAAACGAGACAGCACACAGCCACGGAAATCCAAAGATGTTGTATTTAGAACAAATACATGGCACTGCATCCAACGTTTCGGTCATCAAAGTGTGACCTTCCTCAGGCACGTCCCTATAAAACAAACATCACAGCTTGTACTCAATGTACTGGTTCATATAGACAGGTGCTAGTCTCAAATTATAGAAAAACAACATTACCATTCTCTCGTCCGGTAAAGAAAGACTGCACTCGGTTCAGTAATAATGAAAATCTGTATTGGGCATCTGAATAGATATGATATCATATCTATTCAGATGCCCAATACAGATTTTCATTATTACTTAACCGAGTGCAGTCTTTCTTTACCGGACGAGAGAATGGTAATGTTGTTTATATATATATATATATATATATATATATATATATATATATATATATATATATATATATATATATATATATATATATATATAATATATATATATATATATATTTTATATATATATATATATATATATATATAATGTATGTCTATTACATATCTTTATTTATCAGCTTTGCCTTTAATAGTCTATGTAACCTTGACATAAAATTAATCCCTTATTCCTTATCTTAGTATATGCAATCTACAGTGACCTGATTTTAATTTAATCCCATAATCAATATGTAATATATCAAATATGGACATTCAAATTATTTGGCAACACAATTATTGAAGTTCGATTCCGCTTAGCATATAAAGTAGAGATAGTCAAACTTATCATCTTTTCTTTCTAAGCTGTTTTCAAATGGCCTTGCAAAATGTGCTTCATTTTATTATCACAATGATTCATAGAAACCCATGTGGATGTATCAGAAAAAATACTTATATGTATTTTTTTTATAGGTATTTGTTTTTGTGTATGTATTTAGGGGTTTTTATATGTATCTGGGATTTTATATATGTAGTTGGATTTTTTTAATATGAATTGGGGTCTGTTTATGTATTGGGGTTTTGTAAATGTATTGGGGATATGTATATCTATTGGGAGGGTTATGTATGGGGTGGTGTATATGTATATATGTATATGTATATATATATGTATATATGTATGTATATATATGTATGTATATATTGTGACAGAGTCACTGACTCAGTAGGCTGCAATAGTGAATGGAGAGACGCTGCAGCCAGTACACAGAGTGTTAATCTCCTCAGAGAGAGAAAGCACAGCTGAAGACTGATTAAACAGGGGCTGAACTCATCAGTGAAACAAGTGCTTTAAAAAGCAGAAAGTTGCTCACACAAGGTGAGCTTGTTTTTCCACGTGAGGGTGGAGAGACTTCTCCCGGCTAGGAAGCCCTAGCTGTTGCTCTGGTCCCCCAGTCCTGCGAGGAGCTTTGCTGCTGGGACCAGCTGGGACCCCAACCCAGGATAAAGATAAAGATTGCTGCGACCTGGACACAGCCTGCTCCCCGGAACCGTGTTCCTGTTTGCTGTTGGAGCTGCATTGCAGATAAGACTTTATTATTATACTTATTGGTTATACTTGTGTAGCATATGTTTTGGGCATAACCAGAGTAGCTGGCTGCCCTGTTAGTAAGGGCTCAAGAAGTGAGTTAGTTTCCCCAACGGGAACAGGCTTTATTTTCTAGAAAGTAGTTTCTTAAAGGGACAGTGCACCCGTACTTTATTTTGGTTGTGGCTAATAAACCACTAGAGTTTAAAGTTTCCCATCGTATCTAGCGTCTTACTGACCCCACCGCGGGGCCGTCCTGCCACAGGTGGTGGCAGTGGTGGGATGCTACGCCTCGGGGGGTCAGTAGATGATGTTGAGACACTGAACTCAAGCAGAAAAAAAAAAAGCGTTATTTTGCTGAAGCATTGAATTTGCTGCTAGCAAGTGCTGAGTGTAAAGTTTGCCCCGTCGGGTATGAAAGGATTGCTGTGTAAAGCTAATGCCTTTTGCTGAAGCGAGTGAATTTGCAGCTAGCAAGTGCTGTGTGTAAATTTGCCCTGTCTGGTAAAAAAGAAAGAAAATGGATTTTGGCAAAGATGTTGCCCTAAGAAGAACCCAGAAGATTCAAAGATTGTAAAGCACGTTCAACTTACATGTGTTGTGCAAAGTTTGCCTCGTCGGGAGTGGAAAAAAAAATGGGGTTTTAAAATGGCCGCCATCAAGTGTCAGTTTTGCAATGTTCATAACCATACAAAACAGTGTCCCTTCAGGCCATAGGATGATTATGATGACGACGCATATGTGGCCCCGAGAAGAGAGACGTACCCGCAGATGAAAGCTACAAAAGTGACCAGTGTCCAGAGCGCAGGACCCCATAACCTTGGAGTCGGTGACCAGGAGTTCGGAGCCGTGCTGGCTAGAAGGAAACCAGGTGACTTTCTAAAGGATTCAGCATGCTGGGCCTGTCATGAACTAGGACAACAGGCGTCAGCAAGGCACCGTGATGTGCTGCAGACAGGAGTGATGGGCAGAATTGTCACAGGAACGGTGGCAAAGGAAGAGGAGCAAAGGGAAGCTGAATCCTTGATCCAGGAAAAAGAGGCCTTAATTTCTGCACTCCAAACTGCCCACATGATTATGATGTCTTGCAGAAACAATTGAATAGGGAGCGAGAAGCTAACGCCGAGGTACAGAGGTGTATACTCCCAGCTATACAAGAGTATGAGGCTTTAAAGAAAACAGAGCGTCTCTTACGGAGTGAGTTGGAGGAGCTGACGACAAGTTTGGATAAGGCCAACACCGCAATTGGTACCATGGAATCAGAGAGAACAAGTCCTGACTGGAAAACATGCTATAAGATGTCCCAGAGAGATGGTCAAATCTTCATCAAAGACTTAGAAGTTCCTCACCAAGAAGCTTGCGCGCTCAAAACAGAGCTGGAGCCTCACGCCAAGAGGGCCACTGTCTAACTACAGAGCTGGGTACTTTGAAGAAAGCCAATGAGACGGTCCTAAGGGCTATAGAGACTGTGAAAATGGAGAATATACACCTGAAGGAAGAGATTTTAAACCTGACTGGTCAGGTCAGTGATGGGACTGAGAAGCTTCACCAAGCACAGAAAGTGAAGACGCAATTGGCGCAAGAAAAATTAGAAGCACAGTCTGCACTGAAGAATGCAGAGAAAATGCTGGAAAAAGAATGCCTCGCCCTGGAGCAGCTGAAGGTCACGTTGAGCGCCACAAGAGCATCGCTGGAGGTGGAGCTTAGAAGACAGGTGACTCTGTGTGAGAGGGAACATGAGAAGGTCCAAAGACTGAAGCAAGAGCTGGAGAAGCAGAGAGGCAGCGCCATCCCAATGAGTCAGTATACCAAGGAGAAAGAGGCCTGGAAAACAGAAGCAGCAGCGATCCTAGCAACAAGAACTGCAGAGCTCAAAAAGATGAAGGAGGCGCTGATGCAAACCGAGAGTAAGCACCGGGAAGAGGTGAAGGCCCTGAGAGGGGACTGGCAGCATCAGATTGAAGAGTTGCAGATGCAGATGGCTGAGCGCGAGATGCAGCGCGCCAAGAGGGAGGAGGTGTCCGTCCGTCAGGTGGCCTGCCTGATGTTGCACCATGAAACAGAGATGGCTGATATCCACAAGCGGCTGGACTACACGACAATGAGGGGGCCCGGCTACAGCTGGAGCTGGACAAGGTCCGGGAGGAGCACCAGCAGCTGCGTGTCCAGAATAAACAAATAGAGACAGATTTAAGCCTTGCTCTGAGTCTGCAAGGAGAAGTAGAATCGCGACTCAATTCTAACGAAGCTGAACTAGCAGCCACACTGAGTGAAAGAAGAAAGGCAGAAGGACTGCTTGAAGACCTGAGGAAGGATCTGGAGTCTGAGTGTGCTGGCCGCAAGATGGCGGAGAAACAAAAGTGTGACCTAGGCAAGGAGCTTGAGGCTCTGAAGACTGAGCGGGACGCTACGTTGGACTCTACTGCTGTCCAGCAGGAGGTTTCTCAGATGAAGCTGGAGGAAAACCTTACCTTACCTTACCCCAAGACAGACGTTTGGGTCACTGAAGCAGTCCAAGGAAAAGGTTGCGGTAGAGATAAAGCAAGGGAGGCGCACCAGGAAGCATGACCGTGATACCGTTGCAGTAATACAGTCTACTTTCCACAAGGCACGGAAGGCGAAGGCCAAGCGGCGATGCAGTAGCACAGTAAGAATCCAATCATACTACAGTGCCCAGGGGACCCAAAGTGGATTCCTTGCCATGAGGGCAGCCAATGTGAAGAGACAGTCACGAATGAGATGGAAGTGTGCCCGTGATCATACGAGGCGAAAGACCGCACAGATTGTCCAGCGACTCTCTCAACAGAGTAAGTTAAAGAGTCAAGACAGAAAGGCCCAAGCCTATGAGTCTGCTGACGGTAACAGAGAGGTGCCATGGGGTGCACTTCAGGTTAATAAGAATCCCGACCAAGTTGAAATACTAAAGATAAATGTTGTGGAACCCAACACTGAAGGTACGCTGATGGAGACAGGTCCAAAAGCCATCACCGCTTAAACAGAGTTGCTGTCATCACAAGAGAAGGCCAAACAGTCACTGGCGAGTGTATGCAATGAGCTGACCGAGGTCAAGGCTCTTCTACAGGGTAAGGGAGACTCTGAGCACAAGAGAACGATGCACCTTCAGGATTTGCAGATCAAAGTCACAACGTGGCATAGAGTCCTGGCAGAGAGAGCTAATAGACAGAAGGATGCTCAGGAACCTTTGCAAGAAGAGACACAACAAAAGCAGAGCATCAACCTTAAACTGGCACAACACAAGGAGATAGTGAGGTACCAGTTTTCAGGCCCAGATGGCCTGGTAATTACCCCAAAAAGAAAATGCCTAAATTGTAAGGCAAGAAAAAAAAAGGGGGAGGGAAGGGCCGACGTCGGACATTTTCGACAAAGGTGCTGGTGCACGGGAATTGTGCACGGGCCGCTCCACAGGACAATGTTTCGCTGGGGGGAGGGATATGTGACAGAGTCACTGACTCAGTAGGCTGGAATAGTGAATGGAGAGACGCTGCAGCCAGTACACAGAGCGTTAATCTCATCAGAGAGAGAAAGCACAGCTGAAGACTGATTAAACAGGGGCTGAACTCATCAGTGAAACATGTGCTTTAAAAAGCAGGAAGTTGCTCACACAAGGTGAGCTTGTTTTTCCACGTGAGGGTGGAGAGACTTCTCCAGGCTAGGAAGCCCTAGCTGTTGCTTTGGTCCCCCAGTCCTGCGAGGAGCTTTGCTGCTGGGACCAGCTGGGACCCCAACCCAGAATAAAGATTGCTGCGAGCTGGACACAGCCTGCTCCCCGGAACCGTGTTCCTGTTTGCTGTTGGAGCTGCAACACAGATAAGACTTTATTATTATACTTATTGGTTATACTTGTGTAGCATATGTTTTGGGCATAACCAGATTAGCTTGCTGCCCTGTTAGTAAGGGCTCAAGAAGTGAGTTAATTTCCCTAACGGGAACAGGCTTTATTTTCTAGAAAGTAGTTTCTTAAAGGGACAGTGCACCCGTACTTTATTTTGGTTGTGGCTAATAAACCACTATAGTTTAAAGTTTCCCATCGTGTCTAGCATCTTACTGACCCCACCGCGAGGCCGTCCTGCCACAATATATATATATATATATATATATATATATATATATATATATATATATATATTATATATGTGGGTGGGTTTTATATGTATTTGTTTTTGTTATATTTATTGGGGGGTTCTATGTATTTGGGGTTTTTAAATGTGTTGGGGAGGTGGATTTTTTTGTATGTATTTGGGGGGTTTGTATATATTTCGGGCGGGGATTTTTTTATATGTATTGGGGGGTGGGAAGTTTTTTGTTTTGGGGTGGGGATTTTTGGTTTATATTTTGTGGGGAGGTTTGTGTGAGTGGGGAGGGATTGAGTGTAAGGAGTGGGATGTAGTGAGATTGGGGTAATTGATGGAGAGGTGGGAGAGTGATAGGAGAGAGGGGGTGAGTGAGAGGAGAGAGGGGTGAGTGAGGAAAAGAGGGAGTAAGAGTGAGACACAGAGGAGAGAAATACATGAGGCGGGGGTAGGGATTGAGTGAGACTTGGGTCATTGATTAAAGGGGGAGAGTGAGAGGTGAGATGGAGGGGAGAAAAATACAAGGGAAGAGGGAGGGAAATAGAGGGGGCTTGAAAGGTATGAAATGGGGGGGGGGGGGGCGGGTCTTGCAACACTGCCAATGAGATGGGAGGGGGGTAATTCATAATTCTAGTCCTGGGCCCCGTGAAATCTATCTGCAGTCCTGGGTTTGCCTATACTACATCCCTCATTCATTTTGGACCTGCCCATCTAGTGAGTTCTCACTGGTATTCTCATCTCCCTGCAAGTGGTACCTAATCCCTTGTTGGCAATGGACCCCTAAGCTATGCTCCTCCCATGAAAAGGAATGGGAACTACCAGGGGATGAAGTTTTGAAAGGATCGTTTGCCATGCGTTCAACGTATGTCGATATCTGTGGAGTGTTTTGGGTGGCGATCAATAAAGCACCTTATTCTTTTATAAAAGTTCCTGGCGTCCATCTTGTTCCTATCCGTTTATCATACAGCCAGCCTGCTCCTACCCAGCCCCCTGCAGAGGCCTGAGAGACTGCGCACTGCCATTGTACATACCTAATCCGATGTGGCCTCTTTAGAGCTGAATTGCGGGGGTTACAAACATTTAACTCCTAATATTGGAACTCTCCAAAATGCTAATTTGTGCACATGCTGCAAACATGGACAAAGCGCCATCAGATATTAACAGAAATACATATGTCATAAAAATAATTCCCTTTTCTCTAGTTTTGCTACAAAATGGCATTTGCCTTGATACATTGGCGCCTAAACCACGGAAACCAGTTGTACAGTATTTTGGCCTCTCACTGAAAGTAAAGGTTATTGGGGTTATTTATTAAGCTGCAATAGTGTCGATCAGGGCACTGTTGCATGGAACCTCCTATTGAACTCCGTGTGTTTCCGTGTGATAGTGCCCTAACCCGCACTATAGCAGTTTAATAAATACTCCCCCTACAGATGTAGCAAAACTCGATGTCTCTGGCGCCGCAGCCAAAGGAGCGAAAGCCTGCGGTGTCTCCCGTGATCATGCTGCGGGGCCCATAGTTCTGAAAGGGCCCCTCCAAAGAGTTAATCCTCCAATGCCATGACAACTGCGGTTGCGTAATCTCGAGTGGCAGCGGCACCGAAGGCATTTAGCTTAGGTATGTGGGTAACTTACCTCTGCCACATGATCCCTCCAGCACTAATGTCTTCTGCAAGGCTTTTACTGTGACGACAACACTTTGTACAGTTAAAGAGGAGGTAATTGCTACTGTACAGGCAGCAGTGCGCAAACTCCCTGCGCCTGCGTCCCCCCTACCTGCTGCCCCTTTGTCGCGCCCCCCCTCGCCTCTAATGATGCGTCAAATGACGCTGTGGGTCATGTGACATCACGTGACCCGCCGTTGCCATGGAGACGCATGGACAAGAAGCCGGTAAGTAAATTTACAGAGGCCTCACGCTCTTAGCGTGGAGTCTCCGTAACCGCTGCGCAGCCCGCGCCCCCCCAACAAAGTCTTGCGCCCCCCTGGGGGTCGCTCCCCCCAGTTTGCGCACCGCTGATGTAAGGATTTGAAAATCACTCAATACCACGGCATATGAAATTGAGTGCTGAAATGAATTGTTAAATTGCCTTTCTGACTTTTCTTGATACTTCATATTGTTCCCAATAGGCTAACTCAGTACAACGCTTACCTGCTGAAATACTGCAGCACATGGCATCACGCCCCTGAAACCGCTCAGCAAGGAAGGACCATCCCACTAACTGTACAATCCCAAGAACATTAAGAATAAGGACTGAAGTTTTCTCCTAATAAATGTACATATTGTACATAGCATGTATCCTAAAAATGTCCGTGCCCAGCAACTCCTGAGAGCACATTGAGGCTGCAGACTGCAGTTAGCTCTGTGCTTCCTGGGGGATATTATTTACACAGTATTCACAATACTAAGTGCTCACGATTAACAAAGTTATACAGTATGGTAATTTTCTTATTGCTGTATCATATAAGAATTAGCAACAGAGTTTACATAACAAAAACATATGTAAGAAATGTAAAATTAGTGTGTATATAAGTGAACTATATATATGTATGAAAAAACGAATAGATGATACCGTTCTGCGGCTAACGAAATGCTTTTATCTGTGCGAGCTTTTGAGATACACTGATCTCTTCTTCCGGCGGTGTTACAATGGATAAAGCAAGAGAGGTTTTTACTTAAAAAAAGTGCATATTGGAATGTATCTGTGACTGGAGCCTATCCCTCCCCTCTGTGCTGTATGCAATTTATGACTTAAGAAGGGGTTAAATGGTCTCTGAATGTTAGTGATGTAAGAGTATGCATGTGTGTAAAAACAAATGTATAGAGTGCCCACGGTCTATACAGCGCTTTACAAAAGGTGTGCGTGGAGTGGGAGTGTATACCAATGCTGTGAGTAGGTGTAGAATTGTTAGAGGGTGTTGCATTACTATTGGTGTGTGAAGATACTATGTGGTCCCTATTGGTACTGTATATAGGGATAGAATTACACTGTACATATTTACTGTATGTGTACGAGACAGTTGTGTGTGCATTCATGTAGCGCAGTATGTACTGTATAGACATGGCCTTTAGCACTCATGGGAAGAGAGTTCTCTTGTGTAAGGGAAGTGGCTTATAAAACGTCAGTCTCGGTTTAGGCCACCGCTAAGTGTCCCGAACAACACCCGTCTCTCTTTCAGTGTTCTAAGATTGCCTTTGAGTATGGCCACCATTAGATCGTTCATCTTATGTCCAGAGTAAGAGTAATGTTCGCTGACAGAACTGTCTCTTGTTCCGTGTGTGATGCTTTGGCAATGCAGATTCATTCTCTTGTTTAACCCCCGTCCCGTCTCACCTATGTAGTAGCAGCCCCCTGGGCATTTCATGCACATGATGAGGTACACGACATTACTGGAGGAACAGGTGAACCTTCCTCTGATTTTGTACTACAGATTCCTGTGTGGTACAGTATTTGTATTGTGCCCGCTGTTTGGAGCATTGCGCAGGTTTTGCATCTTGCGTCCTGGCATGGTCTTGTCCCGCATTCAGTTGTACTGTTGCATACTTTACTTCTCACCGTCTTTCCTTGAGATTATGAGGTTGTCTGTATGATAATAAGAGTGTTTCAGGGAAGACCTGTTGCAGTCTTGTATCTTTCTGGAGAATGGGTTGTATTTCCCTGCGATCTTGCGTAGGGCTTCTAGGTGTTGGTTATATGTGACCACCAAAAGGTACCCAGTCGCCTGTCTCTTTCTGTCTATATTCAAGGAGAATATATATATCTTCAGCCCTGGTTGTCGTGTATGTGCATCTGTTTAATATGTGTGTGTGTGTGTGTGTACATCTCTTACATATGGAAGTGAATACGTGTGTGTAACAGGGAATTTATCCCTGTTCAGAATATGCCGCTAATCCAGCAGTGTATTGGTTAATTGGATCCAGCAGTTAACCAACTTCACCTGGCTGATTATAGGTTTGTTTGAAAAGCCTGCCTTTGAGACAGGAAGGGAGATCCTTCCTGAGCTCACACGTGAGCTGAACCAGGAAACAGACAGAGCAGAGATTCCTGAGTCTCACAGATGAGACTGACTGAAGGAACACAGAGATGTCTGGAGCTTGCAAGATACAACCCATCTGACAAATAAGACTTCAAAACTGGATGCTGATATAGCCGGAGAAAAGGCAGCAACCCAGCAAACAGTTAAAACGTTCTTATTGGACTGTTAGCTAAATCTGTATATATAAATATATCTATATGACTTGAGCTGCTGAATAGCTTGGGTAGCCACCCAGTTAAAGAGGGCTGGAATATAAGTATACATATACGCCAAAGTGGAGCAGGTTTTGTTTGGCTCACTATTTTTCATATGTTTGCTGTGTTTAAAGCGACAGGCACAATAAAGCCTTATTTTAATTTTACCTTAAAACAGTCTCCATTGCGTACCTCCGCACATTTCCTCTTACATATGGTGTCAGAAGTGGGATGAGAGGTGGCCCTTGAAGTTAAAAGGGGCCCCGGAGATTGCCTGTGAATTTTTTTTGTGCTTTTTGCCCGCATGCAGTCTTGCTAACAGCCTGAGCAATAAAAACAAAGATTCACCTGTAACATAGACCAGCATTAAAAGGGCTACATTGCACTGAACAAAGCTACAAAGCCACAAAACCACAGATGGACTCTTTTCCCCGATCCCAAGAGGAGAGAGAGACTGTGCTGAAGCAGGTAAACCTTACTTGCCTATCACAATAATGTGTAATATGGTTGTTAAAAAGGGACTTTGCCTTCCAGCCGTAGTCAGGGTCAAGAAATGAGTTAGCACTCCAGAGGAGCTAGGCTTTGTTTTTTGTTTTCTTTAAAAAAAAAAAAATGGTGTGAGGCCAATGCCTCTGCTGAAGCAAGGAAATGGGCAAGTATTGTATTTAAAGAAATAGTGCCCCAATAGGTCAAGGTGAAGAATACACCTGTGTGGAAAAAAAACCCAGGGAATTTAAAATGGCTGCTCAGCTGAAGTCAAAAACAGATTCTGCAAAAATGGGGAAGAAAATGTGTTCCTGGTGTAAAGAACCCCACCACACGGAGCAGTGTCCCTTAAGGCCTTATTCAGATGATGAGAGTGAATGCATACACTGTACTGCTGATGTTTTAAAACTTACTAAAGGAAAGAAAAAGAAAAAGTCTACAGAGATGCCTGTGAGAGCTGCGACCTCTACAAGCAAAATATGCCCACCTGTAGGACTGAAAACAACAAGGGGAGGGTAGGGAGTGATCACAGAACCATACTAATTGAGTGAATTAAATAAATAAATCAGGTAATGAAATAGTGGGTGCAAACTGTGAACTGATAAAGTGAATCAGAAAAAAGACGAGGAGCACAAAGTGATTGTGGCCCTCAGAGAATTCACTAAACTGCACACCACTGTAAAAAATAACTTTTATTGAGTGTTTTACTTAAAACATATATTACCGTGAGATTATGTACCGTGAGTTAAAAATGGATTAAATCAATAGTATCCAGCATCAGTGCCAGCACATAAATATAGCTTGCTATCCCAATTACCCAGCTAATGATGGTGGGATATAGATGGCATATGATGCTATAAGTCAGGGTATAATCCCCTCTGGGTCAGCAAACAGGCCAGATGGTAAGTTTAGATAGCCAGGGAGACTGTATGTAAATTGGTGAATCAATATCCAACCCTCCTAGTCTAGTGATGTAGTATTATACACCTCAATATATCATTGAATAGATAAAGTAGGAGCATAAACTGTGATTGAAGAGCTGACACTCACAGCAGCAACAATGATTGATCTCAAGCACATATACTGCAGAGGTGCATAAAGCACTAGGTAGGGAGGTCAAGCCAGAGACTCACTGGCATATAAACACTGGACTGAAATGAACCAAGTGTCAAGGACTGTTCACACTGACCCAGGAACCTATAAATACTGCATTAAAACAGCTCCAAGTAGGAGACTGACAACATTGCGTGTCCAACGCACGTTTCCCTCCAGCAAAGGAGCTTCTTCAGGGACAACAGCTGCAATAGCACTCCTGAGGTCAGGAAGAAAAATACACCTGGTAGCCCCAAAATGGAGAACGAGATGCAGCGTTCCTGTAATGAACCCTACCCTACGGAAGAGTGGCCCTTCCAGTCCGATAAGGAGGAAGACATCTCTTATGGGGAACCCGAACCGAGTCACACCCACAAAACCCCCCAAGAATGGTGGGGGTGCCAGAACTCGGTACGAACCGAAACAAACGCTCTCTATGATGACGAATGCGATCGGCAAGAGCGGAAGCAGCATATCACCGAATATATAGCCAGCTAATACAATCGCAAGAAAAGCATGGTGGATCCAGTGAAGCAGCTAAAATTTCAAATAAAGATGGAGACCCAGTATTCCTGATGGGACGGAGTCATCGAAAACAAATAGGCAAAAAAAGAAAAATGGTTCTTCCCTGACCATAGAAGGAATAGACATGGCCGCAGATCCCGCGGAGAAAAAGGGTGTCCGAGATGCCCTGCAGCCTAGAGAAAATTGAGGATTCATCACGCGGATGACAGAAGATTCAGAGGGCCCAAGGCAGAAGTCGTGTAATCCAAAGAAGTGTCTGTCCGGTGCCAACAGGGAGGAACCCTCAACCAACCATACCAGGGAAGTGGAACCGGAACCAGTGAGTGAAGATCTCTTGGCCAGCCCTGAAGATGCCCTGAAAATTGCCAGGCGTGACTGTGATCTGCTCCGTGAACAATTGAAACTGAAGACAGATTTTTACGTAGAGCTACTGGAAAATAACGTAGAGCTACAGAAAAATGTGCTCACAATTTACTCTTTGGCCAGGACAGAATTGGACGATCTTAAGACTGAGCTAGATACTGCAAACGCTACTAATGCCACCATGGTGGAAAAGCAGAGCCATTCCGATAAAATAATGGCTAAGCTGAAACAGAAGTGTAGACGGACGTTCACAGAGGTACACAATTTGGAGACGTTTATAATGTGAAATTATAATAGGCTTTATTGTGCCTTTTCATCAGGAAATTATCCAAACACAGGGGGGAACAAAGCTTCCATTCACTTGGGAGTATTTCTAGTGAAATCCTTGCAATTAGTTCACATCTCCATTAGTTAAGCTTTTCCCAGCCCAAACACATAACATGAAAATAAGCAGATATAAGCAGTCTCTTAATAATGAAAGTCTTATCTGTTTAGTTGCTGTAGAGTAAGCTTCTCTGCTCTCCTGGAACCGCACCCGTGCGTGCACAGAAAAATATCAGCATCCAGGTTTAGAAGTCTTATTTGGTGTCTTGCAATCATCTCTGCTGTGTGGCTGGCAGAGCTCAAGACTGGTCAGCTCCAGAGATCTGGGTTTCTTTTGGTCAGTCTCTCCTGGGACTCAAGAACCTCGGCTCTGTCTCTCCAAAGGTCAGCTCTCAGTCAGAGCTAAAGAGAGACACTTCCTGTCTCAAAGGCAGGCTTTTTGTAAACAATCTAATCAGGCAGGTGGTGTTTAGTAATTAAATACCACACTGCTAGATTAAAGGAACATTATTGAACATGGATAAGTCCCATGTTACAAGAAGTATGAGGAGGCACTGAAGTAGATTACAGTCTTTCAGCAAGAGGTGCATAGTCTTCGCCTAGAATTGAATGCCTCACAACAAGAGGTAAACAGTGTCCGGACAGAGGTGGACGTATCCCAGAAGGAGGTTCATACACCCCGTACAGCACTGGATGCCTCACACCACGAGATCGGCAGCTGCTGCACAAAACTGGAAGTCTCCAAAAAGGAACATCACAGTCTCGCTGAGGAGCTGGACAATTCTAAAAAAAAACTATTGTCAATCATAATATAGATCTCAAAGTCTCTCAGAAGGAGCTTCAGACCTTCAACCTAGAGACGGAAGTCTCACGCCAGGAGACAGTCAATCTCCAAGCAGAGGTGCGAAAATGGAAGGCGGACTACAAGGAGGCCCCTTACTGTATGTGTAAACAAAATTAATTCTAAAGAAAACAGAACTAGGTGTTGACTGTATATACCTGTCTGGATATGTTTACAGGAAAAGAAACATCTCAAAAAATGACCATATAGTTATAGACATAAAGTTGTCAGTATGTAAACTCAAGAAACAATGAGCAAGGTTAAAGTGTTCCTGGACAACAGGTGTTTAGATAAATTATCAAACAGCCTAAGTTCTTAATCACCCATTAGTGCTTCAGATTCATAGTCACAGTTGTATGTATCACATTCAGTTATAGCTTTATACACATCACGTGAATAATGTAATTCCACATTGAAGCTAATCCCTGTAAGTGCATCGATTAAGACAAATCAACTACCTACCCCTAATAGATGCATCAGGTGACATATGAGTCTATGCTCAGCTTAATACTGTGCTCTTGGAACTCTTAGGGATGCTAGTAAACACACCCAGCTCATTAGACATACAGCACTAAATCAAGTGTTAAAGTTTTAGCCATTTAAAATCAAAACCCTGTCTGAGTCTCTTGTGAGGCAAAACCTGATGTTACTTAGTATCCTAATCAATGCATATGTTGTACACTCACAATTCTGAAAAAATGTATCAGCAATTTAATAATAATAAACAAAGAAATGGTTCAAAATCAGCCAAACAAAACTCACATTGCCCATAGTTTGTATTCTTTGGTCATTCTATATTCCTTAGAGATGCAAATATAACCTTATAAATGATAAAAAAGCTAAAAATGTTAGATTAAGTGCCGGGGGAGCTGCAGGGCCTCTGTAAACCTTTACTTACCCCCCCTGGGGGTCGCGCCCCCCAGTTTGTGCACCGCTGCTGTAGTTGATAATATAGGAAGCAATTACCTTTTGCATGGTGACACACAATACCAACCTTATTTTTATAAGTACTGATATCATGATAACAAAATGACTTAACAAGATCTAGATGCATGTGTAGGGTGACATAGCTAGGAGTTACTTAGTAAATATGTTACTACAGTATGTGTTAGAAATTGCTTTCAGTTCTGTTACATGTAAAATTATTGGCGGTTGTGAGACCTTTAAAGCAGCTGTCCAAGCTGCCTTTTTTATTTATTTCCCCCCTTTAATATATACAATCCACACAATGATAAGTAATTAGATACGTTGCTGATCGATCTGTTCTTCTGGGATTAATCGGCGAAGATTCAGCTCGGGGTTCATTAAATGGCTGCCAGTGCAGCATAAGAGGACCAAAGATGCAAAGTTCTGTGGGAAAGATCATGTGACCAGGCAGTCACTAGATGCAATTGGTGCACTGCTAGAGAGAGGGCAGTGCTCAAAAAGGGCTGTGCCAGAGCCTGTTTAAGAAGAGGAAGGGGATGCAACTTTGTAAATGATTGCTATAAAAAAATGCTTGTTACATTATAATACCTTTAAAAAGGTAATTCCGAGTTGTTTAAAAAAAAAATGCTACAAGTATTTTCTCATAGTACAGAACTGATTTATTTTTTAAAAAAAATACACACATGTAGGATATTGATTGGTCTGCAGCTTTAAAAAGACCGCCACTTGTCACAGTATACAGTACATGAACAACAAACCTCTGCGATTCAGAACGCTCTGTACACTATAGGAACCCTAATATTGGTCTTGTGAAAGGTATCACAACAAAGAATCTCCATTTCTCCAGTACCAATATGGCTACTATAACATTCAACTTCTCCTGTTACATGAGACTTCTAGCTTGTGAATACTCAACATTTTTTATAAGGCAGTTAGTTTAAACTCAATATGTTGATTTAATGTCTTGTTGTTTGAGGACCTTTTCCCTACACATTCAAAGAAGACGCCCAGTGACACTTGCATACAGAGTGGTCTCTATTTACTATTTTGGATACAATCTCTATAAACGTTGTCCTTGTACTGTGTATAGTTATTTTAATATGTAATGCAAGGAAGCTGAAGATATAAAAGTATTTATTTGCACAATATCCATGTCCCATGGTTCTTACCTCTTTCATTTTTTGTTTTGTTCTGTTCTGTTTGAGATATACATACTTTAATAAAGATTGCAGCTGCTGACAGTTTCTTTCATGATCTACTTTCTTCTTTCACTAATTAACATTTTAACTTTAGGGCAATTTCTTTCATGAATTAGTTGGTTTGCTCTTCTCTGCTGGATTATATTTTACTTTGATGATAGTATCTGGCCATGTATTTATATTGTATAGAATATCACTCCCAATTTCTTTCCATTCAGTGTATAACAAAAATAGTGATGTTCAAATTATTCACATCTATAACATCAATGTATAATAATCTGTTTAAAGAAAGGGGCCCCGACCCTTGTTTATTTCTCTTATATAAAAACAGACACTGTATCTAAAAACACAATTGAAGCGTGCTCTGCTCAACTGGTAGGTTTGGAAAGGTTTGTAATATGCCTGGTGTGCTCAGTCCATAAGAACTTGGGTATAAGAGTCCAGTGTCCAAATATCTCCTTACGGGGGATCCTTGAAAAGATAGGGAAAGAAGGATGGACAAGCACAACACTGTATAAGTAAAAATGTATTAAACACCGATTAACACAAGTACTGCTCACTTACATATGAGAAAACATCAACAGGTACAGCTAAGGTAAGGGAACCTCGATCTTAAAGAGAAACATTATACATTCATTGTTTTCATAAGGTAATACAAAAATTAGATACAGTAACTCCGTATAATTACAATTGTATTAAATACCAATTAAAACAAGTACTGCTCACTTACATGTGAGAAAACATCAACGGATACATCTGAGCGTGGGTAAGGGAACCTCGACCTTAAAGGGTCCTTCGGCGTCCTGAATGAGCCAGCGTGCCTGTCCTTCCGGTATTGGCGTCCTGCAGCAGATCCTGGAGACCGGACAGTCTCGCGAGCCTTTGCCTTCTCTGTACTCCTGACGAAGCGCTTGTGTGTGAAAAGGGTTAACTTTGTTGCAGTACCTACACAGAGCGCGGTGATGTCGGCTGTTACATTACCACCTTCGACGGCGGACTCCCAATACGGAAGTGAGGGGTAGAGCAAGCTTCGAGCGGCACCTAAGGCTGCGCTTATAGTGACGGCGACGTCAGGCTGCGGTCGCTGGAAAAATCAAATTGAGATGGCTTCTAGCGATCGCAACCAAGCCGTCGCTCTGTCGCGTCACTCTTACTATAAGGGCATGCGACGGCGCCAATGCATTTGTTTTGACGCGACGTCGCGTCGCAGTCGCCGGCACTATAAGCGCAGCCTAAGTAAAGAGAACAGAGAAGGCAAAGGCTCTCGAGACATTCCGGTCTCCAGTATCTGCTGCAGGACGCCAATACCGGAAGGACAGGCACGCTGGCTCATTCAGGACGCCGAAGGACCCTTTAAGGTCGAGGTTCCCTTACCCACGCTCAGATGTATCCGTTGATGTTTTCTCACATGTAAGTGAGCAGTACTTGTTTTAATTGGTATTTAATACAATTGTAATTATACGGAGTTACTGTATCTAATTTTTGTACTACCTTATGAAAACAATGAATGTATAATGTTTCTCTTAATGGGGTGTAACTAGTGGCAGCTTTCTAATACATGGCTTTGGAGATCTGATTCTTACATTTTTCAATGGGGGTGTTTTCCGTGGAAAGACTACTTAAAATAAGTTAAAGCAGCAGTTCAAGCAATATCCTACGTGTGTTTTTTTTAATAAACCAGTTCTGTACTATGAGAAATACTTGTAGCATAAAAAAAAAAAAGGTTTTAAAGACTTTTTTAATGTTTCTAATGTAGGAAGCATTTCCAAAGTGACAGCCCCCCTCCCCCTCTGATAGGCTCTGGCTCTTGAGACCTGCCCTCTCTCTAGCAGTGAACCAATTGTATCTTGTAACTGCCCAGTCAATCATATTCTAGTAACTACATTGCCCACAATGCTGTGCAAGAACTGAATTAAATAACCCAGAGCAAGCGATCGATTACAGGAGAACAGATGGATCTGCAGCTTAGCTAATCACTTGTCAGTGTGCAGATTGTATTGATGCACATACTGAATGGGGGAAAAAAAAAATATATATATATATATATATATATATATATATATATATATATATATATATATATATATTTAAAAACGGCAGCTTGAACTGCAGCTTTAAAATGACTCCCATGGGGGAAACATAGCATAGATCAGGGGTGGCCAACTCCAGTCCTCAAGGGCCACTAACAGGTCACGTTTTCAGGATAGCACTGCTTCAACACAGGTGGCTCAATCAGTGGCTCAGTCATAATGGCTGAGACACTGATTGAGTCACTCGTTCTGAATCAGGGATATCCTGAAAACCTGACCTGTTGGTGGCCCTTGAGGACTGAAGTTGGTCACCCCTGACAGAGAAATTATTTTAACGTGCCTTTCAGTGTCTATTTTAAAATAAAAAGCAAACACAGAGATTGAACCATTTAAACATACGATGCGCGCTGATTGCCGTTCACGATAGAAGGACTTCTCATTTAATCATATTCACACAATAAATACATTTTCAACAACAAGACGTTGCAATATGACCAGCAAGTCCTTTTTTAATATCATATTTTATAATCGTGTCTCGAGCCCGAGGGCTCTGTGACAGCGGAGTTTTATTGCAGCTTTAATTCATGGGGACAATATTTTAAAGTGAGGAATTTAAAAACCGTCATTTCGTAAATTGCCCTTTCTTTTTTGTCAACCTGTAAGACGAGTTGCAAATTATACGTGCTATAAATCTGTAATAGTACAATATATTATGTATGAAATATTGGAAAACATGACCAACTCGTTTAAATCTAAAGATAAAGTGTTTCAAACTTTGGCATGTAATTTATAGTGGAACTTGGAGACGTGGCCATTTCAGACACAGATTAATTTAAAATGTATCTAAAACGGAGAGTCTAAGAATATTTTCCTTCTCCAGTATTTTAGTTTCCTTGTCAATTTTAGTTTTAGTGATTTGGTAGATGGTGCTTCACCAGTAAGTGCTCTATTGTATAAGAACAATATATTCAGAGTATAGTCCCAATGTCCATAATAACTGTATAATAACAGAGATCACCCAAGGGAGATTAAGGGACCTAGTGGTGCCCACCTGGCTAACACAGAGATTGGTCACCTGGTAAGTAATTACCTACCTATAGGGTTTAGATCAATAAAACAGCAGGCACTGAGAAGGTAAACACAGAGGGGCTGTGCCCTTTACCTGACGGTGAGATCCAGGCAGGGAAAAACTCTGCAGCGTGCAATCCTCAGTGGTAGAGATCAGGATATGTAGAAGGAAAGGAGCACAGCATACGCATCAGTGGATCAAAAATAGATAGGGCAACTCCAGGTGTAGTAACATTGTGTTTAGCAATGAAGGTGTAAGAAATGCACAACATGTTTCATCCAACAGGACTACACCTTCAATGCTAAGCTGATTGTGCAATAAACACAATTTTACTACATCTGGAGTTGCCCTATCTATTTTTGATCCACTGATGCGGATGCTGTGATGCTTTCCTTCTACATATCCCAATTTTAGTTTTAGTCCTAGATCCACAAATTGGTGCTTAGCTCCAGTACATCTCCAGTACATCTCAGCTCCCATTCATATGAATAGGAGTAAAGGCAGTTTTGTGGGTTGGGGCTTTCAAGAGTCAGTAGCACAATTAAAGCTGGGGAACCTCACTAAAAAAACACTGTTATAGTTAAGACAATATCATGATCCGGCACATCATCATATGATCTAGATCAGGGGTGTCTTACTCTAGTCCTCAAGGGCCACCAACAGGTCAGGTTCTAAGGATATCCCTGCATCAGCACAGGTGGCTCAATGAGTGGCTCATTTGTTGACTGCACCACCTATGCTTAAGCAGGAATATACTGAAAACCTGACCTGTTGGTGGCCCTTGAGTAAAGTGTAGTTGGCCACCACTGATCTAGGAGAACTCTGTCCACTAATGGATCATGCTGCCCGTTACTTACAACTTTTGATTGTGGCCAGCTGAATTTAAATACATTATACTGATCTTGCATGTGTCTGCCTAACTGCTAAATTATTTCTATGGTACAGTTGGCATTAACTGTAGAAGGGAACATATTTTGTTTCAAGAAAATGTGGGTTTCCAATTCTTTGCAAATTCAAAAGAAATGTGAAGTTAGAAACACTTTTATTTATCTGTAGTGGTGTAACCATGTTCTATATAAACATGTGCACATATACTATATATAGGGTGACCAGATTTTGAAAATGAAAACCCGGGACACATTTTTTTTTTTACATAACAGTTTATTTATTGTAGTACACTTACACTTATACTTTACTACCATTAGTCATTGTTATATAGTTGTGTGTGTGTGTGTGTGTGTGTGTGTGTGTGTGTGTGTGTGTGTGTGTGTGTGTGTGTGTGTGTGTGTGTGTGTGTCAGATGACCTCACTAATCGAACAACAAAAAAAAGCCAGATGTGAATGATTCTGAACCCATTAACCAGTGTCAGGATAATTTCTAAAGCAGCAATCCCGCCTGGGATCTTACCTGATCCGCAGTCCCTCAAGGTACTATACTGGAGGGGAGGTGTTCCCTACCTGTCATCCGATGTCTCCCGCGTGAAACTTGAGTCAGATCTGGAAGAAAGCAGGGTAGGTTACTTCGGTGTAGGTATACGGCAGTTAAGATAAGACATAGAGGGTGAGGGAGACAGAGAGGGAGGGAGACAGGGAGGGAAAGGGAGACAGGGAGGGAGAGGGAGACAGGGAGGGAGAGGGAGACAGAGAGGGAGACAGAGAGGGAGAGGGAGACAGGGAGGGTGAGAGAGACAGGGAGGGTGAGAGAGACAGGGAGGATGAGAGAGACAGGGAGGATGAGAGAGACAGGGAGGATGAGAGAGACAGGGAGGGTGAGGGAGACAGGGAGGTGGAGAGGGAGAGGGAGAGAGAGGGAGAGGGAGGGAGAGGGAGGGAGAGAGAGGGAGAGAGAGGGAGAGGGAGAGGGAGGGAGAAGGAGGGAGAGGGAGGGAGAGAGGGAGGGAGACACACCCACTGATACACACACTCACTGATACACACACACACTGATACACACACACACTGATACACACACACGCTTTTTTTTGTTGTTCGATTAGTGAGGTCATCTGACACACACACACACACACACACACACACACACACACACACACACACACACACACACACACACACACACACACACACACACACACACACACACACTGATAGACACACACGCACTGATAGACACACACACACACTGATAGACACACACACACACTGATAGACACACACACACACACACACTGATAGACACACACACACAGATACACACACACAGATACACACACACAAATACACACACACAGATACACACACACAGATACACACACACAGATACACCCTGCCAGCCCCTGCACACCCCGCCAGCCCCTGCACCGCCCGCCAGCCCCTGCACCGCCCGCCAGCGACCGTGCAGCCCCCGAGCCCATCTCCCGCACCAAGGGGACGGGGGGAAGTGAGCACCAGGAAAGGTGGGAGCGTCAGGGGATAAAAGTGGTAACGCCGGGGGACAAAGGTGGGAGCGCCGGGGGGCAAAGGTGGGAGCGCCGGGGGGCAAAGGTGGGAGCGCCGGGGGGCAAAGGTGGGAGCGCCGGGGGACAAAGGTGGGAGCGCCAGGGGGCAAAGGTACAAGGTGGTACAAGGTAGGTGGTACAAAGGCAGGCGCAACCCCTGCTACCACATCCTATTACCCCCCATGGCTGGGACCCGGGACAGAAGGGGGACACTCACTGCGCAGCTGACAGAGGAGCCAGGAGCGGGAAGACAGACACACTCACATGTGCTCTGCACAAAGCGGAAGCCCCACCCCCGGCTTCCTCTGACATGCCTGCGACCAATCACCTGTGGGCCGGCCGACATTCTAAGTCCCGCCCCCGGCATTCTCCTTCATTCAATCCCCCCGGCAGCATTCATTCATTCACACACATAGAAAATACTTCCCGGACGCCGCATTCTCCTCACCGCCCCGCAATACCGGGACCAGGGACAAAAAACGGGACCTTTCTGGGACGGACCTGAAACCGGGACAGGACAGAAAAAAACAGGACTGTCCCGGCAAAACCGGGACAAATGGTCACCCTAGCTATATACTGAAAATATATATATTGTGAGTGCGTTCACTGGCTTTGCGTCTCATCACAGGCTATGTTTAAAAGCTGTGTGTAAAACAGCGAGCATTGGCTTAAGAGCTCCATGTAATAATGGACTTGAGACAAAAGGTGGCACTGTGTGCCCATTTGCATGTCATTTCCCAGAAATCCTTGCTGCAGTTGAAGCACTGTATGCTAGGTGATAATGGTGAAATGCATGGTTGAAGACCTGTCTAAGACATGTGAATGTGCTCACAAGTAATATATATGTAGCCAAGTCCCATTGGGCTACTACTTTGTCCCATTGGGCTACTACTTTTCTGGCCCCTTTATCATTGTAAGTCCCAGTAAGGAGTGGGCAGTGTTGGAACAAATCCTGCAGGGCCTGGTTGTATTGTTATGTGTGTTACCTAATAAAGTTCAGGAGTAGCCTAGTATTAAAAGGGGGCCTATGACTGATAGGAGGCCGGCTTACAAGCCACTCCCCGAGGAAGGAGGTTTTTCCCTCTAGAAGTCAGAGCAAGGGTTCTGGCATTTAATGACATGGTTTCAAAAGAGTGTAAGCTTTCAGGACCAGTCCGTTCCTTCTTCAGACGTGTCTCAATGGAAGTAAATTAGAGGACGGTTTTCCTTTCTGGTTATTTAAACAGATAGGTCTATTTTGAATTTTCTAAATAATTAGGTTTAACAGTATGTACAAAACAACAGGCTTGTGTCTGCGTGACTATGAACTAGTTACCATTTCCGTACCTCCCTTCCTTCCCCAACCAAATCGTATGCTAAAAAAGTTTTATCCGCTTCATTCAAAGGCTGGAATGGCAATGTTTGGATTTGTTATGCTAATTTATGCATGGATATAAGCCACTACTCGCCTGTAATTAATCATTTGCATTTTAAGCACTACAGGATTGTTGTATATTTTACAGTTGAATAGAAATGCGGAATTCTTATTGGGAAAGATAAGGGGGAAAAGTCTAAAAATAATGACTTCATTTCTATTACTGAGCTTTTGTATTAGGCCAAGTGCTAAGAAATCAAATTGTTGATATTTAGATTTTTTTTTTTGTCTTCTGCCTTCCTTCCAAAAATGTATTTGTTAAACATAATGATGAAAGTCACTATTTTCTAATGCAAAATGATTAATCAAAAAAGGTTTCACGTTTCAGTAAAAGATCTGCTTTGCGGTTTTTCCCTCCCATAGGTGATGTGCCATAGAATTGAATCTCAATGATTGTTGTAGCATGTTTCTCTAACACAGATACATTAATATTCGTTACACGGTAGTAAAACAGGTTTGTATTGGTAGCTTTTGGTTTATCATTGACTATCGTCCATATTCACTAAGGAGTCCTTTGCCATAAGTCATCTTCCGGTAATGGAAGACATGTCAAGGTAGACACCAATCCAATAGGCTTTAAGGTGTTTTCCAGTGCTGGTAAGAATCGAACTCAGGATATTCCATATACTGGTACCAATTCTCTACCTCTACACTACAGGCTTGGTGTGGCAAAATAGTTTGTCTGTGACATCACACAATCCTTTTGTCGTAGAGGTGGAGAATTGGTACTAGCATATGAAAGGTCCTGGGTTCGATTCCTGTACGATATGGTATAAATGATAAAATAATTTATAAATTATTATTTTATTTTATTCATAAATTATTATTTTATTTATTTTATCATTTATAAATTATACCTGTGCTAGTACCAATTCTCTACCTCTACACCACAGGGATTGTGTGATGTCATAGGGTCTAAAAATAAACTTAACATATACATAGTATACAGTACAGTCCATTGCAATGTGCTGTAGAGGTTAAGTATATTTATAGAGTCTGTTTTGTCAATCCACAGCCCTATGAAGCAGGGAGAGGAGAGTAGAGAGCTGACAGCTGCAGAGAGGAGAGAGATATAGAGGCCGGTAAGTCCTCCTGTGACAAAATGGAGATCTTTTTAAATCAGGAGCTACTATCAGGCCACGTTATAAGCAGATGTAGCGGATCGCGCTATAATGGGGTTGAGCTGTACACTGGCGACACACTTTATTCGAGCTCGGCTAGTCCCACGAAGTCGGGTATACCCGGTTGTATTGAGGTTTGTGACTGTTTTCTGCCCGAGTGCATTGAGGTATTTTCCAGGCAGGGATTGAAGCATTTTATTCCCGCTGGCTGCAATACTGCACAGTATATATATATATACTGCATTACAATTCATGAATTTATGCCATCTGGTAGACACGCGAAGCATTGCAGCCTATTAAATCCTAATCATTATCATTTAACAGATCAGCCGCCCGTCAGCCAGGCATGAACCCAGGCTGGGAAGGCAAACGCAACGGGGCTTGTCAGAGGTGAGGAGCGGCGCATTCCAGGTATCTGCCAGGTACATACTGGGTATTTGCTCGAATAAAGTGTGTCGGTGCAGTAGTTGCATTAAACCAATACTAACAGTTGTTAAGGACAAAAGACCAAGATCATTGCACTTATTGCACTCAATACCCGATTGCTGATGTATTTGAAGTGATGTTTACAGTTAAAACACACTTTAATAACAACTATTAAAATGTGTGTGTGAAAACTAATGAAAACACAACACAGAAAAAAAGACAAAATAATTTAAACCTGGTGTTAGCAAAAAATAAAAAAGTAATAACGTGCAATAGTCACTATTAGTGCAATTAGGGAGGCAGTATACAAACCATTGCACAGGAGAGATTCGCCTCTTATTATATTACAAAAACAGAGTGAGTCTGTTCAGGATCAGCCTGTGCTCTGGAAGATAATAGTCTCTAGCTAAACTGTTAAATAAAGAATTGTGAGTAGACGTGTTGGTCCTTTCTTCCCTGTAGTAAGAAAGGAGGGAGAGGGAGTAGGGGGTATGATAACTTTTAATGGACCAACAAGTAGTTGATATGTTACAAGCTTTCCAACCCCTCAGGGTCCTTCATCGGGTCTGACAGAAATACCTTCTGGTATTACAGTTAAACTACAAATACAGCAAGGCCCCACTTCTCGGCGCCCCGCTTTTCAGCGATCCGCCGATACGGCGGTACAGAGAAGGGGGCCGCCATGTCTGCGGTCCAGAACGGGCCAGTCTGAGGTCGTGCATGCGCAGAATGGGCCAGTCCGATTGATTTCATCAATCACTTGCAATTTGTGTAAGTGGACAGGACAGTACACCAGCAGCCCTGCTGAGTGAGGTCACAGTGACAACACAGCAATGGAGAAGATCCAAATGACTGCATAGAAGGGAAGTAAAGTAAAGTAAATATACGTTATTTACATCAGTTATGCACGTATATGACGATTGCAGTACAGTACATGCATTGTAATGTGGAAAAAAGGTAGTGCTTCACTTTAAGTACATTTTTGCTTTACATACATGCTCCGGTCCCATTGCGTACGTTAATGTGGGGTGTGCCTGTACCTTGTTTATTAATAAAAGAGATTTAAGGTAACTTCTTTGTTTGTGTTTTAACATGACTGATGAGGTCTACCCATGGTTTTTATTATGGACAAAGGGCCTATTCAATTTGAATTGTCAGTTATAAAGGGCAAACAGGGAAGCAGATTAACTGCTGTCCTAGTAACCTGATTATTTTTGCCACATTTGTCATACAGTTTGCTTCAGGGTAAATGGGCCTTGTGTATGTATTGCTGTCGACAATAGGGAAATAGGGGAGTTTAGATCATGAGGCATAGTTTGTTTTCATATGCTGATATGGAGTTCTCATACAAAATATATGTTTCCTTTGTCCATATTAAAATATTAAACAATGATACAAATGTTTGACAAATAACTTATGCAAGGCTTTGTGTGCCACAGACTGGATCGACAAAATACAGACAACGGTGGACCTGTATCATGACAATTTGATTAAATTCAAGAAAGAGAAACTACGGCAGGTAACCGCTGACTACAAAGAACGGAACGTGTACCGGTGGCTCCTAGGGCTGGGTGAGACCAAGGGTGCTAGAAGTGGCCAACAACGCCGTAACCAATCACGGTCTAAACGTGGAGGCACCAACAAAAAGGGTGACACCACCAGTGACACGGATATATCCGATGCACCTGATAGTGCTTCCATGGAGCATTTTTTAGGATCAGGAGACAGGGACGCACCAGGCTACCACCACACGGTACAATACAAGGAGATCCACCAGGAGGGGTGGCCACAGATCAGTGTTATCCCGCGCGCGAAGGAAAAGCAGCAAGGGGATCCAAGCCACAACAGGCGAGATGGTGATCTATAACCTCTCCAACCATTCCCTGTTCATGGCCGAGACCAGGATCCTGCAGAAGGGCTTATCCTTTGTGCCCACCCACACACAGGATGCATTTAAATGGGAGGTAGACATGTACAGACTACACAGAAACCTTAAACTAAAGGATTTCTTTTCAAGGAACGAGACGTCTGGACCATCTAGTGGTATCAACTTTAACCCTTTTAAACCGAAGAGCCAATGTGATCCTCATTCGACCAATCCTAACATTGCCACCTTCATGAACCTGCTCACCAAAGACACCCGCAATGTTTTGAAGAACCAAAAAAACAGCTTCCATAATATATCCATGGATGAACGAACAGCACTCAAAACCTTACGTAACAATCGGGAGATCATTGTGAGGGCTGCAGACAAAGGCTGTGGAATTGTTGTCCTCAATTATTCTTATTACAAGCAAGAGATTGAACAGCAGCTCTCAGTGAAACAACACTACAGACGATTACCTGGGGACCCGACGGCAGCATACAAATGGGAAATTGATGGCATCATTCTCATCGGACTCAACAATAGTTGGATTTCAGAGGAAACAAGCAAATTCCTGACACAAGACTATCCGGTGATGCCAGTACTGTACACCCTCCCAAAGATACACAAAAATAGTGTGACGCCTCCAGGCAGACCCATCATCTCAGCTCGGGGGTCTTTATGTCACCCCTCTGACAATTTGTGGACTTTTATATGCAGCCACTAGTAGCAAAGATGGGATCATACATAAAAGACACAACAGACTTTATCAATCAGATCAGCGATCTCCTCATGGATCCCACAGACTGCCTCCTCGTCACTTTGGATGTATCTAGTTTTTATACCAACATTCCCCACATTGATGGCTTGGACTCAGTTTGTATGAAATTGGAAGAATTCGGTGTTCAGCAAGGTTCACCAGTGGAATTTCTAATGCTGCTGATAGAGGTTATTCTGCACAAAAACTTCTTTAGATTTGAGAAACACCACTACCTACAACTTACCGGGACCGCCATGGGCTCAAACATGGCGCCATCATATGCGAACCTTTTCATGGACCTATATGAGCGCACACATATTATTCATGATGAGATCTATGGACAGCACATTGTGAAATATTTTCGTTACATCGACGATGTGTTCATGTTGTGGGCTGGCAGTGAGAAGGAGTTGCTGGCATTTGTGACGGCCCTGAACGGTATTCTATCTACAATACGGTTTACCCTTAATTACAACATCGATAAAATCGCTTTTTTGGATACTGTAGTATACAAATCGATGGCATGTTAGCTACTAAGCTCTATCAAAAAACCACTGATAAGAACTCAATTCTATGTGCCACCAGCCATCACCCACCCCTCTGAAGAAGGGTCTGCCTTATTCACAGCTCCTAAGAGTGAAGCGCATCACTACTGATCCAGGTGAGATGCAGAGGGCACTCATACAGATGGCTGCGTATTTTCGTGAGCGAGGCTATGATGCTCAAGACATCCGCGGCGCATTGCAGAAAGTTGCACTGGTTGACAGGAGTGTTTTATTGACACCAGCACCCCCTGAACAGGTCATTGACCAAATGAACATCATTTGTACGTTCAGTATTGCGTCTAATGGGATCAAGCGTATTATACGCAGCAATTGGCACATCCTGGAGAACGACGAGCGAGTGGGCATACATGCCAAGGAACCTCCATTGTTCTGCTTTCGACGTGGGCCCAACATAGGGGACATGGTCACTGGCTCAGATCCTGTAGACAAATACGCTACCTCAAAAACCTGGCTGGCTAAGAAACCCGGGTCTTATCACTACTACGGGTGCACAAACTGCCAGTTTATGCAGCTGGGATCGAGTTATAACCATCCACACACTGGCAGGTCTATTAAACTCAAACAAGCGCTAAACTGTGAATCCAAATTCGTTATCTATTACATCAAATGCCCGTGCGGACTCTTTTACATTGGCAAGACCGTACGAATGCTTAAAGAAAGAATGTCGATGCATCGGACGACAATCAGAAAAGCTATAGCGGGTGGGCCTGATGACATGGACCTAAAATGCCTTCCGGTCGCCAGACATTTCAAGGAAGCGAGACATTCCCTGGCAACACTCAGGTGTATGCCTATTCTGCAGGTCCCGATACCTTCACGGGGAGGAGACAGGGGCAAAACCTTGCTACAGCAAGAGGCCAGGCTTATCTTTGAACTACGGACGGTGGCTCCCGGTGGCCTCAATGAAGAGCTGAAATTGGGGTGCTTTCTGTGACATTGATGCGCGGTCAACCTTCATTGCATGTGCATGTTGTGTTTTGTTTAACATCATATTTGACTACCAGTGATCCCATGATGGTGACGTCAGAACGGCCCGTTCTGAGTAGTTCATTGAATCCCCTGTGTTGGGGGAGTGCTCTAGACACATTAATTGCAGCACATTGGCTGGAGATCGCCAGGTGAGGTGCAGTATTTCATAGATTGGGTGCTGTGATTGGTTGTATGTGATTTATGTGCACTTAGGGTGGGGAATATAGGTGGGTCACTCACAGTTGGTGGTTGCATTGCCCTGAGGAAGGTCTCCCTATGGGACCGAAACGTTGGCATTTGTGTAACAGTATGTTTTGAATACATCTTTTTTTGGACTACCCCTTGCTGTATGCGGTCTCCTTTATTAGTTCATGGACTGGTAACTATGCTATTTATCTCTATGGGACTAGCATCTGCCTATGCTTTGAATTAGTGTGCTGACTGGCTCTATCTATTATTCTATATGTATATATATGTATATATATATATATATATATATATATATATATATATATATATATATATATATATATATATATATATATATATATATATATTTTGTGGTAATTTTGGGGGGTTTCTTTGAGCTTGCTGGGTATCTGTGTGTTTGTTAATTTTGTCCAGCTGGGACAGTGGTGAGGGGTGAGCTTTAAACCCTGGGTGGGAGGAGCCATTAACCTCCAAAACAGCTGAGGCCACAGTTGCAGCCCCTTAAACAGACATCACAAAAGCAAGATCCCCAGTTAAAGTTAAGTGGTCTCCAGAGGCAGATCAGGCTTTTAAATAATTGAAAAAAGCTCTCTGTGTCCAACCTGTCTTGGTAACCCCAGACCTTTCTAGAGTTCGTAGTACAGACAGAGGCTTCTGATGTGGTTATGGGGCTGTACTTCCCAATAATACCAGGGTGAGGAACACCCCATTTACTTTATGAGCAGAAAGTTAAACCCACAAGAAAAGAACTACTCCATGGTAGAAAAGGAATGTCTGGCAAATAAAGTGGGCTTTAGAGGCTCTTCGTTATTACCTGTTAGGAAGAGAATTCAGGCTAATTACAGACGTTGCTCCTTGGATGTCCAGGAATAAAGAGAAAAACTCATGGGTGACCACGTGGTTCCTTAGTTTCCAGCCCTATAATTTCCCTGTGGACCACACGGCCGGTCTGAAACAAGGAAATGCTGATAGACTGTCCAGGGTGCACTCCTTGATGTCTATGGTTGCTTACCCCAGTAGGAATGAGTTGGGGGGGTGGATTATGTGAGAGGAAAGGTGGTGAAGTTGTAGGGGGAGGTATATATCTCCTGATTTGGCAAATTATACCTCTCCCTACTAATATCCAGGGGAGGTTCTTCAAGCACAGCCAGGTGCAGATCACCTGTCCTTAATTAAGGATTGTAAGAAAGGCTAGGCTGGATCAGTTCTCCCCTCTCCCCGCTAACAGGGCTGGATGCTACAAACAGGCACTGGCCTGCAGCAGGTTTGTTCTATAATACTTGTGTTATATTTAAGAAATAATCCATGATTATAACAAAGATACGCCCTTTCCTCTGTTGCTCGACTGCTAAAACTCTGACTCAGGCCCTCATTCTCTCCCGTCTTAATTACTGTAACCTCCTGCTGTCCGGCCTTCCTGCCTCTCACCTACAATCTATCCTAAATGCTTCTGCCAGAATCACTCTACTCTTTCCTAGATCTGTCTCAGCATCTCCCCTCCTGAAATCCCTCTCCTGGCTTCCAATCAAATCCCGCATCTCACACTCCATTCTTCTCCTCACTTTTAAAGCTTTACACTCTTCTGCCCCTCCTTACATCTCAGCCCTAATTTCTCGCTATGCACCATCCCGACTCTTGCGTTCTGCTCAAGGATGTCTTCTTTCTACCCCCTTTTTATCTAAAGCCCTCTCCCGCCTTAAACCTTTTTCACTGACTGCCCCACACCTCTGGAATGCCCTTCCCCTCAGTACCCGACTAGCACCCTCTCTATCCACCTTTAAGACCCACCTTAAGACACACTTGCTTAAAGAAGCATACGAATAGCACTGTGAACATTCTGAACACATGATACATAAAGCTTGGCCCCTTGCAGACGCACTTACTGTACCAGAACTCCCTCCTACTCTCTCTGTACGTTCTCCCTACCTACCAATTAGATTGTAAGCTCCTCGGGGCAGGGACTCCTCTTCCTTAATGTTATGTTTGTCTAAAGCACTTATTCCCATGATCTGTTATTTATATTATCTGTTATTTATTCGATTACCACATGTATTACTACTGTGAAGCGCTATATACATTAATGGCGCTATATAAATAAAGACATACAATACAATACATGAAGAACAGGGCATTACTGGCCAATAATGCCCTGGCTGGAAGAGTTGAAGGCCCGAGGCGAAGCCGAGGGACTTTAACCCAGACAGGCATTATTGGCCAGTAATGCCCTGTTCTGAGGGGATTATTACTATTATAGGCTTAATGTAGTCTTTTTCATAAATAATAGACACTTTTGTAAAGTTATATAGATTTGGTTGTATTCAAATAAAATGTTAAATACATTAAAGCACCTCTATATACGCTCACAGTGCAGCTGTCTATATCCACACACTGCCGTCCCCTCTGTGTGTATACACACACACACACACACACACACACAAACACTGCAGCTACACACATCAGCCACACACACTGCAGCTACACACACATACTGCAGCTACACACACACAAACTGCAGCTACACACAAACTCTGCAGCTGCATGCACACACACACACACACACACACACACACACACACACACACACACACACACACACACACACACACACACACACACACACACACAATAGACAGAAACTGCAGCTACAAACAAACTGCAGACAGCCACTTACTTTGCAGCAACACAAACACTCTCTCCCTCCTCAACTCAAAATGAAGCTGTGTTCACGGAGGGAGGGGGAGGAGTCACTGCCTGCTGCTGCTTCCTGGCCAATCTCCTGCCCTGTCTGGGAGCTGTTCTGACAAAAGGAAAAGCTGATTGGCTGGAAATAAACACTTTGCAAGCAGCCACAAATTCCGGGAATTGCTGAATGAATAATGCCCGGAATTTTAACCAATCAGAAAGCAGGGATTTCAATAATGCCCGGAATTTTACTACTTTAGCCTACAATGTTTGGTAAGTGGGGAGGCCACCCAGAGATAGCTAGAGAATTGCTGTTTAGTTAATGCTTAGTGTGAGGATTTATTCGAATTCTTTTGTTTATCCTGATTTTTGTCAGCTGGAGTGACAAAGAAAATAAAGCACTTACCAGAGCTGGATTGACCTGTGATTGCAGTTTACCCTACAAGACAGTGGGTTTTAAGGATCTGAGACAAGAACCCTTCAGCCAAAAAAGGTGATTTTGTCAATATATATACCTGTATGTATGTATATACATTATATATATATATATATTATATATATATATATATATATATAGTAGTATGGTGACCAGGGGATCCTGATGACCAAGAAAGACAGCACACCGCACAGATGATATCCAAAAAAGTGTATTGTGAAACACAGGGCCGCCAACGTTTCGGTCCTCGTAACGGGACCTTCCTGAGGGCAATGCAGTGCCCTGAGGAAGGTCCCGTTACGAGGACCGAAACGTTGGCGGCCCTGTGTTTCACAATACACTTTTTTGGATATCATCTGTGCGGTGTGCTGTCTTTCTTGGTCATCAGGATCCCCTGGTCACCATACTACTATATGCAGCATATGGGACAAGCATCTGCCTTCTTAACCAAACCGTGAGTGCAAATCTCCATAACATGACTACATATATATATATTATATATATATATATATACAGTGCTTGACAAATCACCCAAAAATCTACTCGCCGAACCAAAAAATCTACTCGCCACCTAGTCCTGCCCCTAGTCCCGCCCCCAACCCCGCCTCTAGTCCCGCCCCCAGCCACGCATTTTAAAAAAAGCCATAAATTAAATAAATTGAATAAATTCCTAGTAAGAACATTCGTTTTTGATATTAGTTTATTTATTGTATTACATTATACTACAATTAGTCCTTGGTGTGTGTGTGTGTGTATAAATGTCAAATCTAGAAAAAAAAAGCCAGATGTGGATGACTAGTTTCCTGCACCCCTTAACTAGTGTCTGGATGCCCCCGCTTCACAATATTTAAAGCAGCAATCCCGTCTGGGATCTTACCTGATCCGCAGTCCCTCAATGTCCAGGTACCTCATTCCCGCAATGGTATACATTGGAGGGGAGGTGTTCGTTACCTGTCTTCTGGGTTAGGGGGGGTTCGATGTCTTCCGTGTGAAGCTTGAGTCAGATCTGGAAGTAAGCAGTATAGGTTATTTCAGTGTAGTATAGGGCAGTTAAGATATCCAGATCCATAGTGTGAGAGTGTGTGGGGGAGAGAGCGAGAGTGTGTGGGGGAGAGAGAGAGAGAGTGTGGGAGTGAGTGAGAGAGAGAGTGGGAGAGAGAGAGAGTGGGAGAGAGAGAGTGGGAGAGAGAGAGAGTGAGAGAGAGAGAGAGAGAGAGAGTGGGAGAGAGAGAGAGAGTGGGAGAGAGAGAGAGTGGGAGAGAGAGAGAGAGAGTGGGAGAGAGAGAGAGAGTGGGAGAGAGAGAGAGTGGGAGAGAGAGAGAGTGGGAGAGAGAGAGAGAGAGAGAGAGAGAGAGAGAGAGAGAGAGAGAGAGAGAGAGAGAGAGAGAGAGAGAGAGAGAGAGAGAGAGAGAGAGACAGAGAGAGAGTGGGAGAGACAGAGAGAGAGTGGGAGAGACAGAGAGAGAGTGGGAGAGACAGAGAGAGAGTGGGAGAGACAGAGAGAGAGTGGGAGAGACAGAAAGAGAGTGG
>NC_134492.1:51759451-51949451 GCF_040206685.1 Ascaphus truei
TTTCTGCACTCCTTGTTGCTGCTATGTGATATGAGGAGGCCCCTTCTGCACTCCTTGTTGCTGCTATGTGATATGAGGTTGTCTCTTTCTGCACTCCTTGTTGCTGCTATGTGATATGAGGAGGCCCCTTCTGCACTCCTTGTTGCTGCTACGTAGTATGAGGTTGTTCCCTTCTGCACTCCTTGTTGTTGCTATGTGATATGAGGAGGCCCCTTCTGCACTCCTTGTTGCTGCTATGTGATATGAGGTTGTCTCTTTCTGCACTCCTTGTTGATGCTATGTGATATGAGGCCACTTCTGCACTCCTTGTTTCTGCTATGTGATATGAGTGTGTCTGTGGAACTTCAGTGAAAGGATGCAAACTTTCTAATGCAGATATTGCTGGCTACTCTGTGGCTGGAGACATCACGCTGGGGGAACTGGTTGTTGTACACCTGAATGTAGAATTCCTAATAAAAAGAAGGTTCAGAGAACAGCAAAAGCCTCTTTCATTCTTCCCAGGATCCAAAGCTGCTGGCTTCTTTAAATAAATAAAAAGCTGGGACGCAACCTTTCACATCTGCACTCGCGTCTTAAGGCGGAAAGGTTGGAAGAAATTGTGCGCCATGACATGGATATTCCGAGGTATACAAGGCGTGAAATGTTCAAATAACGACCGCTGAATCTGTAGCTATAAGATCACTTACAGATTAACGCTGCTTAGTAAATCTGGCTTTTAATCACTGAAAGATTCATGTTTAAAATCCATCTCAGTGTCAATTTCGGGGCAATATCCTGTTTGATATTTAATTGACTGGATGTGAACAGATATCATGCAGCTATCATATTATCTTATCTACGAATAATAGAGAATGCACCTTTTAATCAGTCACAAACTGATTTTAAATAGCATCTCTCCTACCTGCGGGAGATAATAGTGTCACACAGGAAAATAGTTCTCTGTGCGTATCTGGTGCACAGGTGAAGCAGCAGGAGCAGGAAAAGGACAGTGAGAAAGAACGCTGACAGATGGCAGATTACATTGACTTTTAAACATAATGATGAGGTTGGAATGCTAAGTGTACGATACTGATAGCTATTAATTTCTCATCTTGTCAGGTTAGCGCAAGTTTACAGGTGTAACCCTTTATACATCTGACACTCTTCCCAGGAGCAGAGAAATGATAGGTGTGCTAACCCAGAATTAGACAAGAACATTGCTTGTGAGTTTGAATAACACACACTTATACAGAGCAATATGGTTAAGGGGGGTCAAGAATACACAGTATCAGCATGCTATCACTGCAACATTCTCGCTCAACTCCAGTACAAAATATATATACACTCCAACACAAACACATCTATTAATGTAAAGGTTTTCTTCATGCAGCAAACCTTATTGTCTCTGATGCCGTTGCCACCCGCGGACACGACAGTGGTGATCGCAGCACCGGGGGATTAAGTCGGCGGGGGGTCCAATCCAGAAGCATGGACCAACCGCAGCATGATTGGAGCAGTTTTGGGCCATCCTTACCTTTGGCGGGGCCTAAGGTGGCATGTCGGCAGTTGAGCCCCTCCTCCTGCAGTATCATGATGTCATGGCGTAACGATGTTGCTATGTCATGGTGAACTGTGTCGCATTGCCATGACAATGCAATGCTGAAGAAAGAAGGCTGCTCCACACAAGTTAAGACCTCCCTGAGCTGTATATGTGCGCATCACCCTCAGCTACAGATGAACCCCCCACCAACTACAGACAAACCCTCACCCAGCTACAGATGCACCTCCCCCAACTACAGACACACCCTCACCCAACTACAGACACACCCTCACCCAGCTACAGATGCACCTCCCCCAACAACAGACACACCCTCACCCAGCTACAGATGCACCTCCCCCAACTACAGACACACCCTCACCCAACTACAGATGCACCTCCCCAACTACAGACACACCCTCACCCAGCTACAGATGCACCTCCCCAACTACAGACACACCCTCACCCAGCTACAGATGCACCTCCCCAACTACAGACACACCCTCACCCAGCTACAGATGCACCTCCCCCAACTACAGACACACCCTCACCCAGCTACAGATGCACCTCCCCCAACTACAGACACACCCTCACCCAGCTACAGATGCATCCCCCCCAACTACAGACACACCCTCACCCAGCTACAGACACACCCTCACCCAGCTACAGATGCACCCCCCCAACTACCGACACACCCTCACCCAGCTACAGATGCATCCCCCCCAACTACAGACACACCCTCACCCAACTACAGATGCACCTCCCCCAACTACAGACATGCCCTCACCCAGCTACAGATGCACCTCCCCCAACTACAGACACACCCTCACCCAGCTACAGATGCACCTCCCCCAACTACAGACACACCCTCCCAGCTACAGATGCACCTCCCCAACAACAGACACACCCTCACCCAGCTACAGATGCACCTCCCCCAACTACAGACACGCCCTCACCCAACTACAGATGCACCTCCCCCAACTACAGACACACCCTCACCCAGCTACAGATGCACCTCCCCCAACTTCAGACACGCCCTCACCCAACTACAGATGCACCTCCCCCAACTACAGACACACCCTCACCGAGCTACAGATGCACCTCCCCCAACTACAGACACATCCTCACCCAACTACAGACACACCCTCACCCAGCTACAGATGCACCTCCCCCAACTACAGACACGCTCTCACCCAGCTACAGATGCACCTTCCCAACAACAGACACACCCTCACCCAGCTACAGATGCACCTACCCCAACTACAGACACACCCTCACCCAACTACAGATGCACCTCCCCCAACTACAGACACACCCTCACCCAGCTACAGATGCACCTCCCCCAACTACAGACACGCTCTCACCCAGCTACAGATGCACCTTCCCAACAACAGACACACCCTCACCCAGCTACAGATGCACCTCCCCCAACTACAGACACACCCTCACCCAGCTACAGATGCACCTCCCCCAACTACAGACACACCCTCACCCAGCTACAGATGCACCTCCTCCAACTACAGACACACTCTCACCCAACTACAGACACACCCTCACCCAGCTACAGATGCACCTCCCCCAACTACAGACACGCCCTCACCCAGCTACAGATGCACCTCCCCCAACTACAGACACGCCCTCACCCAGCTACAGATGCACCTCCCCCAACTACAGACACGCCCTCACCCAGCTACAGATGCACCTCCCCCAACTACAGACACGCCCTCACCCAGCTACAGATGCACCTCCCCCAACTACAGACACGCCCTCACCCAGCTACAGATGCACCTCCCCCAACTACAGACACGCCCTCACCCAGCTACAGATGCACCTCCCCCAACTACAGACACGCCCTCACCCAGCTACAGATGCACCTCCCCCAACTACAGACACGCCCTCACCCAGCTACAGATGCACCTCCCCCAACTACAGACACGCCCTCACCCAGCTACAGATGCACCTCCCCCAACTACAGACACGCCCTCACCCAGCTACAGATGCACCTCCCCCAACTACAGACACGCCCTCACCCAGCTACAGATGCACCTCCCCCAACTACAGACACGCCCTCACCCAGCTACAGATGCACCTCCCCAACTACAGACACGCCCTCACCCAGCTACAGATGCACCTCCCCAACTACAGACACGCCCTCACCCAACTACAGATGCACCCCCCTCCAACTACAGACACGCCCTTACCCAGCTACAGATGCACCCCCCCCCCCAACTACAGACACGCCCTCACCCAGCTACAGATGCACCTCCCCAACTACAGACATGCCCTCACCCAGCTACAGATGCACCCCCCAACTACAGACACGCCCTCACCCAGCTACAGATGCACCTCCCCCAACTACAACACGCCCTCACCCAGCTACAGATGCACCTCCCCAACTACAGACACGCCCTCACCCAGCTACAGATGCACCTCCCCCAACTACAGACACGCCCTTACCCAGCTACAGATGCACCTCCCCAACTACAGACATGCCCTCACCCAGCTACAGATGCACCCCCCAACTACAGACACGCCCTCACCCAGCTACAGATGCACCTCCCCCAACTACCGACACGCCCTCACCCAGCTACAGATGCACCTCCCCCAACTACAGACACGCCCTCACCCAGCTACAGATGCACCTCCCCAACTACAGACACGCCCTCACCCAGCTACAGATGCACCTCCCCCAACTACAGACACGCCCTCACCCAGCTACAGATGCACCTCCCCCAACTACAGACACGCCCTCACCCAGCTACAGATGCACCCCCCCCAACTACAGACACGCCCTCACCCAGCTACAGATGCACCTCCCCCAACTACAGACACGCCCTCACCCAGCTACAGATGCACCTCCCCCAACTACAGACACGCCCTCACCCAGGTACAGATGCACCTCCCCCAACTACAGGCACGCCCTCACCCAGCTACAGATGCACCTCCCCCAACTACAGACACGCCCTCACCCAGCTACAGATGCACCTCCCCCAACTACAGACACGCCCTCACCCAGCTACAGATGCACCTCCCCCAACTACAGACACGCCCTCACCCAGCTACAGATGCACCTCCCCAGCCTCAGACACACCCTCACCCAGCTACAGATGCACCTCCCCCAACTACAGACACACCCTCACCCAGCTACAGATGCACCTCCCCCAACTACAGACACACCCTCACCCAGCTACAGATGCACCTCCCCCAATTACAGACACACCCTCACCCAGCTACAGATGCACCTCCCCCAACTACAGACACACCCTCACCAAGCTACAGATGCACCTCCCCCAACTACAGACACACCCTCACCCAGCTACAGATGCACCTCCCCAGCCTCAGACACACCCTCACCCAGCTACAGATGCACCTCCCCTAACTACAGACACACCCTCACCCAGCTACAGATGCACCTCCCCCAACTACAGACACACCCTCACCCAGCTACAGATGCACCTCCCCCAACTACAGACACACCCTCACCCAGCTACAGATGCACCTCCCCCAACTACAGACACACCCTCACCCAGCTACAGATGCACCTCCCCAGCCTCAGACACACCCTCACCCAGCTACAGATGCACCTCCCCCAACTACAGACACACCCTCACCCAGCTACAGATGCACCTCCCCCAACTACAGACACACCCTCACCCAGCTACAGATGCACCTCCCCCAACTACAGACACACCCTCACCCAGCTACAGATGCACCTCCCCCAATTACAGACACACCCTCACCCAGCTACAGATGCAGCTCCCCCAACTACAGACACACCCTCACCCAGCTACAGATGCACCTCCCCCAACTACAGACACCCTCACCCAGCTACAGATGCACCTCCCCAGCCTCAGACACACCCTCACCCAGCTACAGATGCACCCCCCCCAACTACAGACACACCCTCACCCAGCTACAGATGCACCCCCCCCAACTACAGACACACCCTCACCCAGCTACAGATGCACCTCCCCCAACTACAGACACACCCTCACCCAACTACAGATGCACCTCCTCAACTACAGACACACCCTCCCCCAACTACAGACACGCCCTCACCCAGCTACAGATGCACCTCCCCAACTACAGACACGCCCTCACCCAGCTACAGATGCACCCCCCAACTACAGACACGCCCTCACCCAGCTACAGATGCACCTCCCCCAACTACAGACACGCCCTCACCCAGCTACTGATGCACCTCCCCAACTACAGACACACCCTCACCCAGCTACAGATGCACCTCCCCCAACTACAGACACACCCTCACCCAGCTACAGATGCACCTCCCCCAACTACAGACACACCCTCACCCAGCTACAGATGCACCTCCCCCAACTACAGACACGCCCTCACCCAGCTACAGATGCACCTCCCCCAGCCTCAGACTCACCCTCACCCAGCTACAGATGCCCCTCCCCCAACTACAGACACACCCTCACCCAGCTACAGATGCACCTCCCCCAACTACAGACACACCCTCACCCAACCACAGATGCACCTCCCCAAGCTAAAAAAAACAGATAGGTAAAAAAACGAAGCACAGCTGACCAAAAATTAACTTGTAGAAACAAGGACCAAAATTAAAGGTTTATTAAATTAAAAACATATACACGAAAAGTCCTGGCAGATGCTCTAACGCGTTTCACGCACAGGGCGCTTTGTCAAAGAGTGATCTGTCAGGGTGCAAGAAAATGCTGATATAAAGTAACTCACAGCTGTTTTCACTGATTAAGAAATTGAATGAATAGACACAGCTAAATTGTGTTCACTGTGCACCAATGAGTGGCCTCTTTAGTAATGAACACAACTGACATGATAAAAACATATAGCTAGTGCACTTCATTAACAAGGCTATGGAAACAATAATACGTGAACACAAATAACAAATAACATGTTAACCATACTACACACGACTGAGCCAGGACTAACATATATAAAACACAAAGCTAACATTGAAGATGATATTGAAAATATGACTATAACTAATGATAATATATAGATGAATAACTTCTAAACTTATAATATACAAAATTGTAATGGAAAGCAGGACCATATGTTGTAGGGAAAAAAAATATATATAATATAATCCATACTATGTATCAACCCATTGCAGCTACCGGAAACAGCAATAATCATTATAGATAATCCAATAGCACAAATTGAAATCATAATAAATATCAAAAAAATTGAAATTTCTGAAATTCTTGAAATGGACCTAGGATAGGCGAAGGGGGGAGGGGGAGAGATGGGGAGGGGGGAGAGAGGAGGGGGAAGGATGGAAAGAGAGGGAAGGAAGGGAAAAGAAGGGGGTTGTTGACACGAATGGACTCAGATGGTAAGTAATCTATGAATGGATTGAGGGTGGTAATTACCCGAGTTAAAAATGCTTGAGTTCCCACTCAACATTCAAACCCTCCTCCCATGCGTTTCACGCCCACTGTGGCACTTTTTCAAGGAGCACCACGGTGGGTGTGAAACGCGTGGGAGGAGGAGTTATGTTCTATTCTTGTCCGCTTTTTTTTTAGTTCAATAAATGGATTTTAACTTCTACTAGCTGGCGAGTTTCCACTATTTGTATCTCTTGGAGCGGCAGTCACATCGATCTTTTCTGTTTGCACGCAGTAATGACGTGGAAAACTTCTACCATGAAATCAGCCAAATTAACAACAAAGAAAATAGTCACCTCAGGATCATTATGAGAGATTTCAATGCACAGATTAGTGCCCGTCAGAAAGACAAAGTATCAGTGGGTAAGTATGGTTATGGTAACGGATTGAACGTGAGGACAGATTGGTAGAATTTGCGGAATGTAAAAAATTCTACATCATGAATTCCTTTTTTTTTTATATTCCATATAGAAAATGGACATGGAATGGCCCAAATAAAATCAATAATGAAATTGACTATATCCTAGCTAACAATAAACAGGTAATTAAATACTGCCCAGTCCTTAACTGTTTTGGAGTGATCACCGATTGATTTGCTGCAAATTACATCTGAATGCGATGATGGAAAAAAGAAATATTATTGATGAGAAGACAAAATCAATCAACAACAAGAACCTCAAACGCCCAGTTCTTGGTGAATTGAATGTTACAGTGTAACATTCGGATGGGCAGATGTTATGACATTTGCACAAAGGGAAAATGATGGTGTATTCAGGAGCGTTTGCCTGTTTTCTTAACTGTACAAACCACTAACAAATATACATCTGTGAATTTAATTTTGTTAAAAAAAAAAAAAGACGAATTTGCGACTCGATTTTTGACACATTCGCCCATCTGCAACGGCAAACTATTTATGGTCCAGTAAAGGGCATACTATATTCTTTTACATAAAATAAAGGACTGGTATGTCTATAATTCTTTTCTTGTCTGGTATGCATCAAGCTTGCATAGCCAGCAATCAACCTCGCACTGAAGAGACCCAAAAGTTTAAAATAGCTGTCTGTGAGTAGTGTTACTGGCTCTGCACTTCTCTAACCAAGCTGTGCTGAAAAGCTGTGTAATTACGGGCAGGCATAAACTTATAGGCAGTCCATGTTGAAATGGATAAGAAGTAAAGAGTGGCACACCGTGCTCATTTGCATGTCATTACCCAGAATCCCTTGCTGCAGTGGAAGTGCTTCAAGTGGGATTTGAATTTACTGTACACTGTATGTTGATGGGTTTTATCACTACCCCTCCCCCCCCCCCCCACCATAACTCAGGAAATTAAAAATATGTTGTGATTGGGGAATGCTAGTAGGAGGTAAGCAAGCCATATATTATAGGGGAATGGAACAATCTCTCTGCCAATTTTATTTTCATTTCTTAGTGTAACATTTCTGGCATATCTATAATGTACCAAATCTCTGCCTAATTATATGTGTAACATGCAGGACACGTGCATGGTAATTTATTAAGCTCACGAAACATACACAATAAAACAGCACAAAGACACATTTTGCTAACGACGTACATCATATAGATGAAGGCGTTTACAGCAGAGAACTTTGTTTAATATGATGTTAATATGTCTCTGATGTTTTAACAATGTTGAAATAAAATACATACAGTTACTACTGTATGTATTGGCAATGTTGATGAGATCATACCAAGGTTTTCAAATATTCAATGCCCACAGGCCGTGTAACCTCTTATTATCTGCTACATTGTATCAGCACTGGCTGTCCTTTGGACCTGTTTGATATGACCTCTCTCGCTCATTGTGACCTCTGTCATGGTAATAGATCCACGTTATTAAGCCTTGTTAAACTGCCAACCAACCTTCTAATGTCCCTCAGGCCATGACGATATGCACTAAGGGTTGTGGGGGAATTGTCCCAAATGGGCTTTTTTTCTGGTGTATTTAAAGTCTAATTAGCACTAAATGAGAAATGGAATCTAATGGTTTTAAATTATTCAACTTGGGCTGTTAAGATAATAAAGAACATGTACAGAATATGCCAACAGATTTTCAGTGCCAACCTTGAATTAAAAGCTAAAACAGATTAATTAGTTGGCATTTCAATGTCTATTTAAAAAGGTCACTGTATAAGTCTGACATTTAAGCAGGCTTATTCTCCTTCTATTATACAGGTCACAATATGGAAGGGTATAACGGGGCTTACTTAAAGCAGACATGTTTGCTTCTTTGGAAATTAGGAAATGTTTTCTCTTTAAAGGGAGCCCCTGGAAGGCTCAATGGTTTGATCCAACCATAGCCTACCCCATGCTGTCAGAGGACGAGTCAAAGCAAGTGGCAAGAAAAAGGGTAGGTCACTATTCCAGTGACATCACGCTAAAAGGAGTGGCTAATGGCAATTAAACCCTCTCCTAAGTTTAAATGTAGTCTTTAAAAAATAATGTGAAATTTGTATCCCATTAAACGTGCCACCGCCATTAGTTAATTTGTGTACCAGGAAGGCACGATCCTATAACTGAATATATTAAAGAAGCAATATCAGTTCTTGGCTGGCTTCTTTTTTTGATTGCACAATCTTTCTTTGAAAAGGAGATCAGTGGACATTCGGTGAATGACTTGGTTAGACGCAATAAGAAATCTTTGTTTCATCGCAAGGTGTGAATACCCAAAGCTTTGGTTTAAAGAAAGGACATTCATCTACCTTTTTGCGACTGTATGCACAGACTTTCCGGACCCAGAATTATGAGAGAGAGAGGAAACATGTAAAAATGTGCTCTTTATTCCTGTGTGTATTAGAATTTTAAAAATGTGTGGTGAAACTATAAAGCAGGGCCAGTCTCTGGACACGCAGGGCTCAGAAACCCTTTGTGCTGCCAGCATGTCCAGAGAACATGGCTGCAGCTTGGACTGGAGGGAGAGGTGCAGGGACAAAGAAGATAGTGTCCAGGCGGAAATCGGGCCAGGCTGGGCATCCATCCGAAAAGTGGAGGAAATAGCTGACTTCCCAGCCAGAGTGGCATCAGCCCAGCAGGAGATAAACTGTCAGTTGGAGAAAGCCGTTACCGAGTCCCTCTGGTAGGCACTGCTCTCCTTGGCCCTCCACAAGCACTTTAACTTTCTAAAAATGTCCCCAGCCCTGATTGCCCAATGAAGGCAAGTCCTCGGCTCCTGATTGGCCGTGAACAACAAACTTGCAACATATATTGACGTCATATATTGGCCGTCAGCCCCTCTACCATGCTTTCGTATGGCAGTGAGGAAGCTAGATAAAGGGAAACCAATTAGCGCTCAACAGCTCATTTGGATCCTAACGTTTGGTGATCTTAGCAGTGTGCTGAAAGGCTGTGCTGGAGGCACTCGAAAACAAGGTTGAGAGCTTTAGGCTACGAGACTGTAGCTGCGCCAGATAAGAGGAGAGTGTAACGTTGCTGACTACAGGACAAGATATGGACCTGCAGGGCAGAGGTAGGGAGTAGTACACCAACATTGGCCTGGGATCAGAGGCCTGGGATGCCGGGGTAGTCGGGTCCGGTTCCAGAGTCGAGGCAGGTGGCAGGCAGTGATAGTTATGTCCAAATCAGAGGGCAAGGCAGGCGGCAGGCCAGGGGTTGTCAGGTCCAATTTCAGGGTTGAAGCAGTTGGCATGCAATACAGAGTCAAAAGCTAAGCTCAGACTGGAGAGCCAAAGAGAGGCTTATTTCCTGTAAGGAACTGAGGGCAGAAATTGCCAGGAAGATAGATGGCCACGCTAGTTTCAGAAAGGATGTGGTCACTTCCTGCTGGCAGCTATCTTGGATATTCGGACAGATCCCTTATCAAGAGCAGGACTTTTCAGTGGGACCTTTTAAAATGTTCTGCCATGCATTGTACCATAGAGGTCTGGATAGTCCCTACCTCATCGGAAAGTGCATGCAAGTCCTGAGTAAGCCTTTGATGTGGTGCTCAGCATCTTGCCAGCTACGATTCCCCCCATTTGCACTGAGTGAGTATAACTCTAATTTGTGTTGTGCTTGCTGGCTCCGGCTGGAATAATTTTTTTTGATTGAACAGCTTTGTCCTGTCTGGTGCACTGATCCCTGGGTCATGTTCTGGTCTCCCGTGAAAACACCTGTGCACAAAAAGGAGCACACCTGAGATACCTGAGATATATGCAAAGTATGTGTATTAGCATATATCTCAGGTATCCAGGTGTGCTCTTTTTTGAGCACAGGTATATCTCTACACAGGTTGTTTAAATGTTGGTTTCGGGGGATATATTCTGTATAGCATTTGGGATTCTAGTAAAACAGGGCTCCCGCAGGTTCCCATGCAGCGGTCCCAATACTGTATGGAGGAGAAAGGATATATGTTTTAATTTACCAAACTATAGTATCACTACCTTTTTATTAACACACTTATAGTTTCACTTTCTTTCCAATGAATTAATGAATCCAGAGATTAATTTGCAAGAAAAATGACTCCATTTCATAAAACAAATTTGGTCAAAATCTTTCTAAAATAAGGGCCAGATTTAAGTAATTTAGGGGGAACGAGGCATTGTACAACTACAGTACATGTTTAAGCCACTTGGACCAATGTGTAAAATGATAAAAAGGATTTTCAGTTGTGTTAGCAATAAGTCCAACTGAAATTAAGATAAATATAATGCTGTTTATAAACTTTTATATATATATATATATATATATATATATAAAATTAAAACAGAAAGAAGACAGCGCGGCTCCCATAGTGTATTACTGTGTAAAATAATTTATTAATTAATGCTGCTAGATTACGGACACACAATGTATTAAAAGATAATAATCAGTGATTAGAAATAACTTGGTTCATCACCTGTTCCTCCGTTCGGGGCGCCGATCCACGTGTAGCTGCTCTGGTAACCTCCGACGCCTTTATGGACTCTATTTATTTGGAAGTATATCTTCTATCTCTTGGCGATTTCTCATCCCTTTACTCCTCCATCTGAGCACTGTTATTGTGCATACTGAATTGCTTCTGGATCCTGTGACGTCACCCGGTGAGCAGCTATCGCGAGACTTGACAACCAGGAAGCTACCCAGTGTGCGCGCACGTTCCTGGCATCCACGGCGGAGGTTACCAGAGCAGCTACACGTGGATCGGCGCCCCGAACGGAGGAACAGGTGATGAGCCAAGTTATTTCCAATCACTGATTATTACCTTTTTATACATTGTGAGTGTCCGTAATCTAGCAGCATTAATTAATAAATTATTTTACACAGTAATACACTATGGGAGCCGCGCTGTCTTCTTTCTGTTTTATAGATTGAAGAGGAAAGTGGTTGGTCCTGAAGACTGGCAGCGATATCCCACAGCTGAAGCAGACACTCTCCATTCATTTGGCCCCCCCTCCCCTTTCTTTCCCCCCCCCCTCCTTTTTTCCCTGATTCATATTCCTTTTTTTTCTTGTGTTGTGTCTTTTGCAGTTGTTGTTTGTCTGTGTATGTGGTGTGTTGGTATTATATTCTGTTATCACTGTTATTTAGTTTTTTAATATCCTTTACTATTCCACCCTTCTTTAATCCAGATATCCAAGTTAGCGCAGCAGTAACTTCCCTTTTATATATATATGCAGTGGTTGACAAATCACCAAAAAATCTACTCGCCACACAAAAAAATCTACTCGCCACCTTGTACCAAACGTGTGCTGCTTGGGCCAATATTTACTCGCCCGGGGGTTAAATCTACTCGCCCGGGGCGAGCAAATGTATAGGTTTGTCGAACACTGTATATATGTATATATATATATATATATACATATATATACATATATATACATATATATACATATATATATATACATATATATATACATATATATATACATATATATATACATATATATATATATATATACATATATATATATATATACATATATATATATATATATATATATATATATATATATATATATATATATATATATATATATATATATATATATATATATAACCATAAATCAGTGTATCTTCTTTTAAGTTGTAGACCTGGTAATAGGGCCCAATATAAGATTATAATAATTAATATATATCTAGGAGTTTCTGAAAAAGCAAATGCAGTTTCCTCTCTCATTACATTTGAAAAAGTTTCCTTATTTGCATGTAATTTCCCAGAATCCCTTGCTACAGTGGAAGCAGTGTATGCGAGGAGATAATGGTGAAAAGCCGGGCTGCCGACCTGTCTGAGACATGTGAATGTGAAAGGGGTGTTTTTATTTGCTTATTTGAGTAGAGAAGGATCACAGAGAAATGGCCACGTTTCATGCACATACTGAAAAGGATGACATTTGCTTGGCGCAGCTTGCAATAGCGAACAAAGAATAAAAATATTGAATCACGGACCCTGACTTACATTAATATAGAAGAGAACAGAGAGAGAAGGAAAAAGCGCAGAGAAACGCCAATGGTTTGAAAAAGTTGAATATATTTTTATCTGAAGCACAAGACAAGTATTGCACTCACATTTATATAAACAGAAAACTGCAAAAGGAGTATATTTATTTGTAAAATGTTTTACCAGGAAGTAATACATTGAGAGTTACCTCTCGTTTTCAAGTGAGTCCTGGGCATAGAGTTATTATGACAAATAATACATAGTTACAATATATAGTTATATAAGTGAACAGGGTATACATTATACTGTCCCGGCTAAGCTCATTCTAAAGCTTGCTGGGAGCTGGCCGGGATCATAGCGGGCTAGCCGCGGGTCCGTTCTCCGTTTAAAAACGGAGTTTCCCGCGCGGCGGTCTCTTCAATAGATAAGCGCTAATGGCGCTTACGATTGAAAGCGCCCAAGGCGCGGGAAAACCGTCCGAAACCGGCCCGGTTTCGGCCGGAGACAGCCCGCACCGCCCGCGCTATTTTAAAACTGCGGTGGCGGCCGCATTAGAGTCAGCCCGGCCGCCACTGTATACATTGCAAGCACAGTAAGAGATTATAAAAAGTATAAGGTGCGCAAAACTGATTTAAAATAGTGTTGCAATGATTTCTAAGAGTGCTGCTACAATGTAATGGGTGTACACCACCCCAAAGAAAATACAAAGTACAAAAAAACACAAAAGGCGCAAATCAGAGACACAGGTGCATGGATATACAACACCTGAAGGATAAATATGTGAACAAGTCCTATATTCGAAATCCACAACGAGATGTATAATGTAGCAGAAATTACAGGCGTATCAGTAAAATGCATTCAGATCTCTGCATCAAAGGGGCTGATAATCTCAGGAACCGCTCACTCCGTCTGTGTGCTCAGACGCGGAAGCTTCACTGCTCAGCTGTAATCAGCAGTTGCATGGGTCCTGCAATGGTGACGTCACTCCCCTAAATGGGGATACCGCTGGCTCCGTTCACTCGGTGAGATTAGCCACAGGGCTCAATTCCGAGATTGATATAACAGTCCCAATAGCCTTTAAATAAGGCTTTGCAGCAAATAGAAAGACAGTTAAAAGTCCTGAATATAACAGAAAATAGGGAGATCTACTAAGAGACCTTCACCCTACTAGTTTCATCTGAGTTTAGACTTCTTCTGGGGCAATATATTATACAGTAGGCGTATGTAACAGTTACAGACAAGATTAAAATGTGAGACAGCTTTAGTTTTGAAAGAACTTAGACTGGTGGTGGATGTGAGAGTCTCCGGTAGATTGTTCCAGTTTTGGGATGCACAGTAAGAGAAGGAGGAGTGGCCGGATACTTTGCTGAACCTTGGGACCATGAAGAGTCTTTTGGAGTCAGATGTCAGATTATAAGTTCTGCATGTGTAGGGGTGAGGAGCCTATTCAGATAGGCGGGTAGCTTGCCCAGAAAGTATTTGAAGGCAATACAGGAAAGGTAAACTTTGCGCCTAGACTAAAGTGATGACCAATCTACAGTAGTTCTTTGAGCATTTCGTAGTGATGTCTGCTGTAGTTGCATTGGAAAACAAAATGGCATATTGAATTGTAAAGGGTATCAAGTTTGTTAAAGTGGATTTAGGGTGCCGAGCCGTATACTATGTCTCCATAGTTGACACTGCATGTTCAGGAAAAAAGAGACCCCTTTCATTTTTCCTCATCTATTATATATATATTTTTGAAAACGTTGTATATTTGCTGTGCTTATGGGCAATCTGATTGGTCAGTTGGTCTGTCACTCATCCTCTGGCCAATCAGATTGGTCTATGGCCCGGCCCCAGCCCCGCACGGCTCTCATTGGCTCTCAACTGCCACACTCTCACCTGCCCACAGCTGGAGGGGGGAGACACACGCACAACCACCCGGCCACTCATCTCCTCACCCCACTGGATCCCATCACACAAAGCTCACTTTCTCGCCGGCTCACACACCCACAGCCTCCCCGCAGCCTCCCCGCAGCCTCACACACCCACAGCCTCACACACCCGCAGCCTCACACACTCCACGCCTTTGAGCCGTGTGCCTCCGCCGCGAGCACCGGCCGCCCAAGCTGCCCGAGGACTTTGCCTTCCATGTGGCCCACGAGTGCACGTGGGGCTGCCAGGGCAGCTTCATCCCTGCCCATTACAACCCAGAGGAAGAGGAGGAGGAAGAGGCCGGCCCGGGAGGCGGTGGGGAGGTGGGACCGCGGCCTAGCTCCTCTGCGTCATCCCCAGGGTCAGACCGGTAGCGGCAGAGGCCAGGAGGGAGGAGAGCCCCAGGGGCAGCCCGAGGAGGAGCACGGCCGGGTGCGAGGTTAGGAACCGCAGGGGGAGGGATCTTACACGCGTCCCTGCCTTTTAACCTCCCCCCCCTGCCATTTCCCCCCCTCCTGGCCCTGCCTTTCACCCCCCACCACAGGCCCTGACTTTCACGCCCCCCCAGCCCTGCCTTTCACCCACCCCCTGCCCTGCCTTTCACTCCCCCCCAACCAGCCCTGCCTTTCACCCCTCTCGCCCCTGCCTTTCACCCCCCACCCGCACCTGCCTTTCCCCCCCCCTGCTTTTCACCCCCCGCCCCTGCCTTTCACCCCCCGCCCCTGCCTTTCACCCCCCCTCCCCTGCCTTTCACCCCCCGTCCCTGCCTTTCACCCCCCCCAAACCTGCCTTTCACCCCCCCAAACCTGCCTTTCACCCCCCCTGCCCCTGCCTTTCACCCCGCCCCTGCCTTTCACCCCCTCACCGCCCATGCTTTTCCCCCCCCGCCCCTTCCTTTCACCCCCCGCCCCTGCCTTTCACCCACCCAGAGCCCCTGCCTTTCACCCACCCACAGCCCCTGCCTTTCACCCCCCCTGCCTTTCACCCCCCCACCCCTGCCTTTCACCCCCCCACCCCTGACTTTCACCCCACCCCTGACTTTCACCCACACCCCTGACTTTCACCCCCCTCCCCTGCCTTTCACTCCCACCCCCCGCCCCTGCCTTTCACCCCCCCGCCCCTGCCTTTCACCCCGCCCCTGCCTTTCACCCCCTCACCGCTCATGCTTTTCACCCCCCTGCCCCTGCCTTTCACCCACCCACAGCCCCTGCCTTTCACCCACCCACAGCCCCTGCCTTTCACCCCCCCCTGCCTTTTACCCCCCCACCCCTGCCTTTCACCCCCCCACCCCTGACTTTCACCCCCACCCCTGACTTTCACCCCCACCCCTGACTTTCACCCCCCCTCCCCTGCCTTTCACTCCCACCCCCCGCCCCTGCCTTTCACCCCCCCGCCCCTGCCTTTCACCCCCCGCCCCTGCCTTTTAAATGCCTTTCACCCCCCACCCCTGCCTTTCACCCCCACCCCTGCCTTTCACCCCCACCCCTGCCTTTCACCCGCCCCTGCCTTTCACCCCTGCCCCTGCCTCTCACCCATCCGCCCCTGCCTCTCACCCCCCATGCCCTTGCCTTTCACCCCACCCCTGCCCCTGCCTTTCACGCCCCCGCCTTTCATGCCCCCACCTTTCACGCCCCCGCCTTTCACCCCCCCACCACTGCAATCCCGGGCAACGTTGGGTATATATGCTAGTGTCATATATTTATTACTCAATCACCATGAGCATTTGAACAATTGTATGTATTGTATGTGGTGTAGACTAACACTAAATAAGTAGCATAATGTAGATATTTAACTGATGTTAACTAAATTGATGCCGCTGTTTTACAGTATGTCAACAACAAGTACCAGATACACTGGGAGTACCCTGGACACTGGGAGGTTCAGGTTCATTAAACAAGAAATATGTAGCTCGTAAATGTGTTAAACTGTAGTAATCTAATCTGAAACACTAAGATTACTATAACGTTTGGGTTTAAACTTCGTATTCAAAATCTGCTCCTCCTGCAAAATCGCGCACCTGAGGACGAGAACGCCGCTGTCTGATTGTATAACCAATAACGCGCTGAACCAGCTTCTTCCACATATGAATGATATGAAGATGTTTTTCTGTCCCCCTAGCGACCGTCCTTTATCAGGAAAGATTTTATGGAAGCGTTTGGACCCTAATTCTGTCTCATAATGGTATACATTTCTGCCCTCTTTACGTGTATATCTGTATATATATATATATATATATATATATATATTTTATATATATATATATATATAGAGAGAGAGAGAGAAGAGAGAGGAGAGAGCGCATGACCCATAGTATAAAACTGTGTATTTAATGATGGGAGTGGGGGGAAAAAATACAATCAAAAGGGTACAAGTATTAAAAGCGTTTCGTGATAATATCACCACCATCCGGTATCTTTACTTCGATCAAACGTCCGTCAGTCTCTAGGAGGTGAAGGAACCGTGATCATCAGGATGTTCAAGGCGTGAAGAAAGTAATAACGAAATTGTGCTGGAATCCCAGAAAATCTCCTTGCTGGATGGCCTCTGTGATGTTGACCGCACGAACCGGCCTGACTAAATCCAAGATGGCCGGCGTCACATGGTATTTCAGCCAATCAGATCGTGGGATCCAATTCCACACTCTGATTGGTTGAAATACCATGTGACGCCGGCTTCGTCACGTCATCTTAAAGGCAAATGAAGTACAGCCATTCTGATTGGCTGGCATCATTCCCTTTAATGACGTCATGTAAAAAAAAAAAATTAAAGTCGGAAAATGGTTTGAACAGCCAATCAGGTGGCTGTTAACCATTTTGAGGCTAAATGTGACGTCACAAGCCCTAATTAAAGCCGTGACGCCTCATTTGAGCCCAAGAAGACGACGAGACAACATCGGTTGGGATTTACCATGGGGTATTTTGGATTGACAGATGAAGAAAGAAGATAAAGAAGAACAAGAAATGGTGACAGATGAAGATAGAAGAAGGTGATTAAAGAAAGAAAAAAGAAGATTTGGGTACCTGATCCGGATCTTCATGGCGGATGGCATCGGATGCTGTTGGAGGCCTCCAAGGTACGTGAGCTTCCTGTTACCCCGGGAGTCGGAGGGCCACCGCTTCTAATGGTAAGTAATATATTGAATGTTTGTAAATGTCTCTTTTTACAGGTTTCTTCAATGGATGTGTTTTTTGATTTTTTGGGGGAAGCACATTGACTGATAATATATTAATCTGTACCACTTTAGGGTACAGATTAATACATTATTATGACAATATTTGGGGGGGGGGGGCATTTGTGGCTTGGTATTGCTGTTGGTTTTTTAATTTCAATTTCTTATGTGGATGTGATTGTTTGTTTTTTTCCTGCTTAATGTAATAAAATGTTTGCGATTGGTGTTCGTTTGTAGTTAATGTTGTATTACAGTATGTTAGCTAATGCGTTTTATGGTTATTTCAGATATTGTTTGAATTTATTTCTTTGTCTTTTAATGTTTACATTCTTTAATGTTGTAGTAATTCATTGTTTTGATTGGTTAGTGTTACTATTCATTTTGAGTTGGTTTAGGAATTAATTGGTTTAATTGGTTAATGGTTTAATTAATTCATTGTTAATGTTGTTATTGCTTGTATTCATTGGATTAGCTGGCTACTGTTTTATTTAGTGAAGTGTGTTTTTTTGGAGTTATGTTTTATTATTGTGTATCTGGTGCATTAATGTATTGTAATTAGGGTGCCCATTGAGTGCTATAGAGGCTTATCATGCCCATATTATTATTATATGGGTATGATGTACCACTATACTACTCAATGGGTACAGGGTGGGTATAGTCAGTTCAGGGTGGGTGCTTAGGCCTCCTGTGTTTGTATTGGGGCAGGGTGGGTTAACCCCTTAATGATTATAGCGGTTAGTAACCGCTAAGGTGATTAAGGGGTTTGCGGCCATTAGAATGCCTTTATTATGTATATACTGTATGCTTTCTTTCAACGGAGGACAGAGGGACCTGCTGTTTTGGTAAGTATAACTGTATTTATTTACTTTATTTATGTATGCTAATGCAGTGTTTAATAATGGGCAAATAATCTATTATCCATATCTGGAAAATAGTTATTTTGCACATTATTGTACTGTACTGTATGTGTTAGGGGGGTGTATTTAGTTATAAATATTGTTTATTATTATTGTAGGCAAAACATTGGTACCGCAGGCCCGTGGGTACCCTGGGACTCCCGCAGGGACCCCGGGATGGCCGCGGGGTCAGCCGGGGACACCCGCGCAACCCCCGGCCTCCCTCGGGGACCCCCGCAGGGTTAGCCGGGGACACCCGCTGGCCTGTTGTATGGGTGTTGCGCATGCAAAAATGTAAAGCAGGACATTTTTCAAAGTCCAGCTTTTTTTGTGTCTACCTTGAGCTGACGTGTTCTGTTGAACGCAACTTTCACGTACGCTAAGGTTGCGTTGCTCAATGCATCCCGCTTAAGGGCAAAATTTAATGCAAACAGGGTAATGAATGAGCAAAGTTGGACTTAGAAAAATTTCCGGAAAAAAGTCAGTTTTAGAGCGCAAAGTGCCTGTTTGCGTAGCTGAGTGCATCGTGTTCAGCGCAACATCACTTTCTAACAGCACTTTGCGCTCTAAAAACGACTTAACGGAGCTGAGTACATGAGCCCCGAAATTCAATACGTTTGTCTATCTCTACAGTGCTGACCTGTGATGTTGAGTTAACATCTTAAGGACACTCAACCGGTTAAGACACAGAGACACTATACTGTAACAGTACTGTACTGTAACTGCTGTGGCTTTTCTGTAAATGTGCTGTAGCCACACTGCAGTCTGTAGTTTTTTGTGTCAGACGCTGTCACAAATAAAATTCTAATATTTCAAGCACTTGTGGTGGGAATATATATAATTGCTATTATTAGTCAGAGGCCCCTATGCAATATGCTTTGAAGGTACTGTACTGTATCTCTCTGTGGTCCCATTTACTGGAATGGAGCTGAACTCTTCATCAAAGCATATTAAATAGAAGTGTTATGTGCCTGAATGCCTGCACTGTATGTGTACGTGGCCCTGAAGCTTTACTACATGCATTATAAAGGCAACATGAGGTCAATTCTTCAGGTTGACTATTAGGAAAAATATGCTTGTCAGAGGTAAGAGACATTGTGGAATAAAATTCTGAACACATTTCATTCCTAAAAGAGGAAAAAGTGCAATAATTTTCAAGCTTGAACACAACACACACAGAATTACTAAAAGCCTATGTGGATTCATACATCTCACTGTAATATTTGGGAAGGCTGCGGTGATTTATGTGCATTTTGCATTTCTAATCAGAGAGAATATATGGCTGTGTCTTTAATGATACCATTCCATTAGGTATGACGACTTATGCTATTCATTGACTGCAGGGTAAGGTAAAGGGATACATTTATTCTAGTTGCCGTTCTTACAGTTAGTATTAAATGGTATCCATATGCTATGCTGTATTTCCCCTTTGTTCTGCCAGGCAGTTTATACTTTCAGTCACATTATTGAATTGTGATATAAAGGTATATACTGTAAAAATAGATAGTTGAATCAAAATTATATGCAATAATGGCAGGGACACCGGAATTATTTTTTTAGTCGTTATTGAACATAGGGAAATAAAAGAAAGAGAGCCTCTGTATTAAAAGTCTCAGTATATACAACATCGGCTTGATGCTGCGCTGTAAGAAAAGCATCTGATTTTTGCAGAACATTCAGAAGTAGCCAACGCATTGCAACCAGTAGCAGACTTCCGCCAGTGAAATAGCACAATAGCCCCGTCCCCATTCAAAACAATGGCTGCTTCCCCCACTGGTGCATTCTGAGTGTCCCGTTGCAGTGCTCTCCAGGTTGCAATAATGTTGGCTACAAATGTAGAATACAGAAGATCTGCCTGTATTCAATGGGACAGTCAGTGAAGCACAGGTGGGAAGTTATCTAAGCAGCTGGGGCATATTCACTAAGTGTCACTATGCCATGAGAAAGCTTACAGCCTATTCAAGTGAATAAGCAATACGTTGTCTTCAGGCACCAGAAGAGGTCTTAAGTAATTGCGTAGTAAATACCGGCCATTACTGGTTCAATCAACAGAAACAAGGAGCCTGGCAAGAGGTAAACACGTTCCTGTGAAGGATTATCAGAAGTGGGTATCAGAGAGTTCCTGTCCATAAGATGAAAGAGGGGATATATTCTAGAACAGTGTTTGAGGTTATATAATACACTAGCAGTGGCACTTTCTCCAAGGGCACCATCTCTAATGGCTGAGGTTTCGAGTATTGCACAAGAAATGTAGCAGGATTTGAAGATTGTTACAATGGCTCTTTTATTGTAGCACAGTCTTTGGAGTGGGATAACCTGCCAGCTCATTAGACATGTTTTGTAGGTGTTCTATGATATAATTCTAAATTATTATGTTTAGAAGCCTTTACATTAATTAAAAGTAAGTTTTGCTTCCTAAAATATTTGTTTTAAGAAGCAAAATAATGGTTCTGTAGATCGGCTGGTCTATAGTAATATGCACTAGGGGAAAAAATCAGTTCATAGAGATACATAGAGAATATGAATATTATTCATATTTACCACCACATGTACAGATATTGGTTTCTAAGTATAAGTGTATTCGTGATTCTCCATTCCAAACACTCACATATCACAATCCCAAAAAACTAGCAGTAATTATATTTATTTATAACAACATTTACTGTATAACACCCTTCCCAAGGATCTGTACATCAGTTAGTAAAACAATGGTGGGGTTATATATGGAACGTTTCATGTGATGGGCATATAGTAATTGTTAATATGTTTTTGTGGTGTGTAGGGGTGGGAACATTATGGGCAGGTTATGGGTTAGGTGCATTAGGAGCTTCGTTGGTTGGTGAGCAGGGAGAACATTATGGTCAGGGTATAGGTTAGGTGCATTGAGAGCTTGGTTGGTGGGCAGGGGGAACATTATGGGCAGGGTATAGGTTAGGTGCATTGAGAGTTTGCTTGGTTGGTGGGTAGGAGTGGAAATGTTATGGTCAGGTTATGGGTTAGGTGCATTGAGAGCTTGGTTGGTTGGTGGGCAGGGGGAATATTATGGTCAGGGTATAGGTTAGGTGCATTGAGAGCTTGCTTGGTTGGTGGGTATGGGTGTGAACATTATGTTCAGGTTATGGATTAGGTTCATTAAGATCTCTGGATTTTGTCTTGTCGGTGGCATAGTAACGGGTCTTATAGTGCGGACAGTGGAGGTGATTAGATTGTGAGGTGGGGGACTTTGGAAGGACTTTACGAAGGTATAGGAAGTGGTGTGGGTAGGGACTTACATGCCATCTCCATTCAAGTAGTGAAAGGGCTAATGAATAGACCCCAAAGTGTGAAAGTCGTTAGCTTGGCAAGTGTTAACAACCATTATACAGTAGGTTCTGTAGCAAACGTTTTTCATATGTTGACCTATCATACCCCCAATGATTGATACATTTACAGTAGGAATGCTGCACAGAGACCATCTGTCAGGAGGACCAATAAATAATAATTTCCAAAAAGTGGGGAGTCCCCACATGGCATTTCCCTTGCTTTATCCCTTTCACTGCCAGAGAAATACATTGAAAATGGGTTAATATATGTCAAGGCTAACTTTACATGAGCTTGTCACAGTCCATCACCCCTGTAGCATATTCTGTCTCTTTTGATTTCTTATTTTGCAAGAAAACCTTGTTTCCCAGCATTTCAGAGTGGAATGAATATTTAACAGTGCTGCACACCAGCATATCAATTTCAAGGCACCAAGAAACGTATTTATGCCTAAAAAGGTACACATATTTGCATTGCTGTCGAAATCAGTTATTCCTTCCATGCAAACACACATCTATTTGGAAATCTGCTAGGTAAGATTTCTCCGTGAAATGATGGCAAAGCTTTAGAATCTGGAAAAATTAAGTCTTTATGCTAAATCAGCCATGGGTTTGTGGATACAGAAATTGCAAAGTGTGTGATACCATAACAAATGGAAGAGTGATGGTTTATGACAAGGGCTGAATTTTGACAGCTCTGTTTTATCCCATGTGGGATTGCAAACTGTGCTCAGATCAAAGCCTTTAATTCAAGGCAAGATGTTTCTAGCATGAAGTCACCAAGTCCCCTGCAGGAATCTAGCAAGTTGTTGCTTCAGTGCACAAATCCCACTGGCTTCTCTAACTCATCAGAACTGTTCTGTAATCTAACACGCGGGATTAAGCCTATGAAAGTTTCCGATACCTGGGGATTCAGATCATTCTACCATGGCATGTGTGTTTGTCAGAGTCATCAGCCACAGTGGAAAGGTGACAACCGTATGTCATGAGTGCTACATGTTGCAGGTGCCGTAATACATTGGGGAGTAAATACATGACATGGATAACCCCTGAAATTTCTTTCTGAGTAATTTGTTTCCTACTTTCATTCTCCACAAGACTCTTGTGTTACTTTCATTTTAAGCAGCTTTAAAATCTCCGTTCTATTTCGATGGTTCAAAAAAAATCATTTTTCTTTCAGAAATTGCCTTAACTTTTCCCTATTCATCTTACTCGCCTCGCTAACAAATACTGCAGCACTTTACAGAGCAGGGTTAATATAAAATAGTTTTTACGGGGTCCCATCTTAAATATGGCCACCGTTTTATTCTTGTATTATATACGTCTCGTACGTTTGCCCTGAGTGATCATTATGATTTTGGATTCACTGAAGCAATCCTATCTGGTATAAATTCCTCACTTGCACCCTAATAAATGCTGTATATTGGGATTAGACAATACGTGCAAACAATTTCCCAGATTGTCTCGCATTTCTTCACAATTCCACCTGATACAGCTATGACTATGTATGTATGTATGTATATGTATGTATGTATGTACAGTAGGTATATCTTTATTTATATAGCGCCATTAATGTGCATAGGGCTTCACAGCAGTAAAACACGTGATAATTATATGTAGCAGGGCATTGCCTTATCTCTGTAGGGAGCCGGTTCCGTGGCTCGGGAGGATCGGGAAAAGTTGCGGTGGCCATCTTGTGGTGTGCACCACATGTAATGTATATGGGCTGTGTGCTGCGCGGGGGTGGCCATGTTGTGGTTGGTGCCACTGGAAGGGGAGGGCTGGGAGACCATGAAATCCTCTGTGGGACTGGAGGCAACAAGAAAGTTGGTGGGGAGTGGAGGAGGAGGAAGGTAGTGTCCGTGGCGCATGCCACGGTCCCTTACTAGGCCGAAGCCTGCCCCCAGGGCCACAGATAGTTCCCCCCTCAGCGCAGAGAAGTGTACAGAGCTGTCCCTACGAATAGGTAGCTTCTGTCAGTAAGGGAACACAGAGGAGCAGCGGAGCAGAACAGAGTGCAGAGGGAGGCTTCCCACTGCGGCCTGCGGACAAGTCATTATTCTGACCTTAAGGTGTGAGGGGCTTGTGTTGGAGACCCCGCAATGTGGGACACTGTTGCTGTTCTTGCCCTTGCTGGGTAGCGTGGCACTGCTGGACCTTTAGCCAGGGAGTGTCACGCTTGTGCTCCTCACACACAAGCGCCAGGGAATGGGAAGGGCCCATTAGCGAGGTGGGGAGGCCGCAGGGGATACAAAGGGAGTAAGTTGCCGCGCAGCTGGGGATCGGCGCGACGCATCCGGAGGTGCGGTGCCTGGCTCAGAGACACGAGTGATCCAGCTGCATGTGCGTGCATGCTCTGACAGCAGAGCGGGAGTGCGAACGTTCTCAGGCACCAACGCGGGGGTAGAGGGAAGCCAACGCTTCAGCACGGGAGTCTGGAACGGGAACCAGGAACTAGGAACATAGACATGGAACTAGAAACATGAACAGGAACATGGAAGGAACATGGGAGGTAGAGTCCAGAGCACAAGGTAACATCCACAAGGGAATTGCTTCTTGGAGGTCGTCCAGCCTCCTTAAAGGCATAGTGCCAGAAACAGCAAGGTGCAGCGAAACTAAATATAACATAAGGGTCCTTAGTCTAATCCATTGGCTACTAAGCAGGTACCTACACAACCCGACGGTAAACTAACCTCAGTAGTATATGAGTGACTGTCCCAGTCTTCCGGAATCCAAAGGAGAGAAGTAAAGGTCTCATGGAGGTCCAGGCAGGAACAGCATACGAATAGTACTAGCAGGCACCAGGGCAGACAGCAAATGACTAATAGCAAAGAGAAAGTCAAAGAGAGGCTTACTTCCTGTCAGGAAGAAGAGTGCAGAATTTGCCAGGAAGCAAGATGGCATTGTTTGCTTCAGAATCCTTAAAGACACAGGATCTTGACTCGCAGCTAGAGGGCGGCGATCAGAAGTAAACAGGTAAGGAAGGAACACGCCGCAGGGGGCGTGTTCCGCGCATCGTTACAGGAAGGTACTGTGCACCAACGCAAGGGGAGAGGGTAGCGCTGCCCTCACATACACTGGGAGGGATTGCTCGTGGGACACTGGGACACTGGGTTACAGGTGCCCAAGCAACCTAGGTACTATTCGGGCTAGCTACCCCAGGACTATTATTGCACTGTTGTTGTTATTGTCTTGTTATTGTTTTGCTGTGTTGCATATTGTTCTCTTTGCCATACTGTGGGATCACAGTAAAGACCTATTGCATAAAATGTGTGAGAGTGATTTCTGGGGTATACAGTATAGGTATACCTGTTCCCATGAGGAGCTATCCTGCCAATGCTGGGATCCTCACGAGTGGAGGCGCTGCACCCATTCACCCCAGGCTCCCCACTAGCAGAGGCTTAGTGTAAGCCAACAGGTAGCACTGTAGCGCATAACGCCTGCAGTTTCCCTTAGGGGTGGGGAAGGGGTGTTACACATATAAATAATAAATAATACAAATAACACATAATGGGAAGAAGTGTGTCAGACATAAAAGTTACATTTAGAAAAAGCAGTCCCTGCCCCGATGAGCTTACAATCTAATTTCTGGGAATGATGCCTGAGCATTGTGGGAATCAGGAGAGCAGTTTGTTTTACAATTGTGAATCTAGTTTATAGTTAAAACATAGGGGGCTATGCCCTAAGCTCAATGGCTTTGCGTTCTGATTTGGCCAAAAAGCAGGTTCGTTAAAAAGTGAAACCTAAAAAAGTGAGGCCGGGGACGCGATGCACTAAGGCCTTGAGGCCATTTTTTAACGTACCTGCTCAAAATAGCTCAGAACAGCCACAGCGTACGTGTTGCTTTTTTCCCCTTGCTAGCGTTCTGAACCTTTCCGTTCGCTAGCTGATAGAAAAAAAAGCCGCATGTAACTTTTTCATGGAGATTTGCCATCTCCATGCAAGACTGTTACAGGCGATCGTACACTAAATAAATACATTTTAATAATAGTGTACATGAGCTTATTGGTTTCAGGTCCGAGGACCCCCTACTTCAGGAGATATAGGCCCCGTTATGGGGTGCCGGTATCCCCTGCAGTTTAAAGCTCCCGTGTCACGTGACCGGGTTATTTACATTCTGCAGGGGATACCGGCACCCCATAAAGGGGCCTATATCTTCTGAAGTAGGGGGTCCTCGGACCTGAAACCAATGCGGTTCAGCTCAGGAGACCCCCTGCACATCTACACTAGTATTAAAACACACATAACAATAAACAATAATTCATTACCGTAGCGGCTATACGCTATGGTAATGAAGCTGCTTTAATGTATTTTTAATAATAGTGTGCGGGAGCAGGGGGTCCCTGAGCCGAACCGCATTGATTTCTGCCTCAGAGACCCCCTGCTTCCCGAGTTACAGGCCCCGGTATGGGGCATCGGGTGCCAGTGCCGCCGCCATCTTTATAGCGTCCAAGACGTGACGTGTGCTCTATAAAGATGGCGTCCGCACTGGCACCGATGCCCCAAACCGGGGCCTGTAACTCGGAAAGCAGGGGTCTCTGAGGAAGAAATCAATGCGGTTCAGCTCAGGGGACCCCCTGCTCTCGCACACTATTAATAAAAATACATTAATGCAGCTTCATTACCTTAGCGGATAGCCGCTAAGGCAATGAAGGGGTTAAGGTACATTAGCATGTTTATTGGGGACATTTGCCCCCATTAAACAACACACATCCCCCCACCCCCTAACACATACAGTACTGTAATGGGCAAAATTACTATTATCCACATATGGATAATAATGCGTTTGCCCATTTTAAATACATATAAATGACAATAAATACAGTAAAAACATTTTATACTTACGTTTTACAGGCAACCACGATGAAGGCCATCTTCATCCTCATCTTCATTCTGCCCATGCCCCTCCGGTGCTGCAAAACATGCACAACAATCACAATAGCCAATGTAATGTCCCATAACCCCTTAATCACCATAGCGGTTATTAACCGCTACAGTCATTAAGGGGTTAACCCACCCTCACCCACCACTCGGGAGGCCTAAATACCCTCCCACACTAACCCCCCACCCCGTGAGGCCTAACCACCCTCACCCACTACCTACAAGGGAGGCCTACCCACATACCCTTGGGGCCAATACATAATAATAGATTATTTGCCCATTATGAAACACATAAAACATGCATAAATCAAAACATGAATTTTTAATCTTAAAATCACCACATTGCATGTTACAATAAATCCAGCATCTATTGCAAATATAAGCCAACAAATCAGCAGCTCCACAAATGTATATGAAATGTCACACAATTGCATTGAGTGTGTACATTATGCAATTAATCTGTGCATCATGTAACACTATGCAAAATATATGTAACAATAAAATACACTATGAACAATGTCCCCTAACCACCAATGCCATCATGAAAATCAATTTGAAACTAACCAACATCAATACAATTAGCATCAATCAATTAATCCATTTCCTCAAACAATTAAATTACAATACAAATCAATTATACAATTCCCTATTCAATTGCTAAAACCAAACCATTGCCAAAACAATTCTAATTTAAAGTAACCACCATCATTCTAATCAAAGTACCATAAAGAAGCCATTATAATTAACCTGTAACTAAATACAAATTACATTATTCACAACATTGACAAAATAAAGATGCTAGATAAATTATCCATACATGAAAAGAACCTAAACATGAGCCAAACAGTCAATTATTATCCCTGTATGTCTATCTATAGAGATAGATAAACATAACATACAGAGGCAATAATAGAGCATAAAATACAAAGCATTTACATACAAAATTCACACACAATACACCAATTCAGTGTCCGTGAATGTATGTATATACATAGATACATTCACAGGCATTAAATGAGACTGAAAAAATAAAAGACATGAATCAAAAATCATAAAAATCTGTAAAAGTAAAAATAATATACTTTTCTTTTGTTTACTCACCATTAGATGTCCACTCACCGAAATCCAAGCGACACGGAAGCACAGGAACCAATCCACAGGTAAGCCATAAAATAAAAAACCGTAACAAATCCACGTCTGTGTCTTCTTTCTTCTTTGGGGTCTTCTGGGGTCTTCTTCCAGCTTCTTCCGTCTTCTTACACCACGCCCTTCTTCTCTTCTTAGGAGGGGAGATGTTCCCTCCTCGGCGACTAGCTTCAAAATGAGGCGACATAGGCTTTTATAGACCTATGACGTCACATTTTGGTCAAATGTTTCACACGGTCCTGATTGGGCCGTGAAAAACATGTGATTTGGCCGAGCAAAAAATAAATGATGACGTCATTTAAAGGCAATGAAAGCACAGCCAATCAGAATGGCTTTGCTTCAATTGACTTTAAGATGACGTCATTAAAAGAAACATGGCCGGTCTCACATGGTACGGTAGCCAATCAAAGCGTGGGAACTCCATCCCATCTCTGATTGGCTCTAGTAGACCATGTGACAGAGGCTTGGGGGAGAACGGATGTGACGTCTTTGAAAGCCTGTCACATGGTACTAGAGCCAATCAGAGTTGGGATGTATTTCCCACGCTCTGATTGGCTACTGTACCATGTGAGGCCGGCCATGTTTCTTTTCATGACGTTATCTTAAAGGCAATTGAAGCACAGCCATTCTGATTGGCTGTGCTTTCATTGCCTTTAAATGACGTCATCATTTTTTTTTTGTTCGGCCAAATCACGTTTTTCACGGCCCAATCAGGACCGTGGGAAACATTTGAGCAAAATGTGACGTCATAGGCCTATAAAAGCCTATGTCGCCTCATTTTGAAGCTTGTCGCCGAGGAGGGAACATCTCCCCTCCTAAGAAGAGAAGAAGGGCGTGGCGTAAGAAGACGGAAGAAGACGGAAGAAGCCGGAGAATACCCCAAAAGACCCCAAAGAAGAAAAGAAGATCCCAAGACAGACGGGAAGGATTACAAATAGAAGAAAAAGACACAGACGTGGATTTGTTATGGTTTATTATTTTATGGTTTACCTGTGGATTGGTTCCTGTGCTTCCGGGTTGCCTGGATTTCGGTGAGTGGGCATCTAATGGTGAGTAAACAAAAGAAAAGTTTATTATTTTTACTTTTACAGGTTTTTATGATTTTTCATTCATGTCTTTTATTTTTTCAGTCCCATTTAATGCCCGTTAATGTATTTATGTATATACATACATTCACGGACACTGAATGGGTGTATTCTATGTGACTTTTGTATGGAAATGCATTGTTTTTTATGCTGTATTATTGCCCCTGTATTTTATGTATATCTATCTATATGGATAGACATACAGGGATAATAATTGATTGGTTTGCTAATGTTTATGTTCTTTTCATGTACTGTATGGCTAATGTATTTATCAGCATTATTTTGTAATTGTTGTGAATAATGTAATTTGTATTTACTTACAGGTTAATTGTAATGGCTTCTTTATGGTACTTAGATTAGAATGATGGTGGTCACTTTAAATTAGAATTGTTTTGGCAATGGTTTGGCTTTAGGAATTGAATAGGGTATTGAATAATTGATTTGTATTGTATTGTAATTGTTTGAGGAAATGGATTCATTGATTGATGCTAATTGTATTGATGTTGCTTAGTTTATAATTGATTTTCATGATGGCATTGCTGGTTAGGGGACATTGTTCATATTGTATTTTATTGTTACATATATTTTGCATAATGTTAGATGATGCATAGATTAATTGCATCATGTACACACTCAATGCAATTGTGCGACATTTCATAGACATTTGTGTAGCTGCAGTTTGTTTTTTTATATTTACAATGGCTGCTGGATTTATTTTAATATGCAATGTTGTGATTTTAAGATTAAAAATGCATGTTTTGATTTATGCATGTTGTATGTCTTTAATAATGGGCAAATAATCTATTATCCATATCTGGATAATAGTTATTTGGCACATTATTGTACTGTAGGTCTTGGGGGGGGGGGGTGTATGTATTGAATGTATAGGTCAGGTTTATTTATTTTACATTCAGGTTTCGTTCCTTGGTTTTGCGTGAGACCTCTGGAGACCACCTGCGGTATCCTCGGGTATCTCACGGGTATCAGGCTGGTGGTTCCACGGGTGACACCTGCGGGGAAGAACCGGTGGCCTCACATCCGTGGGGGCACCGCGGACCCATAGTGAGTACTCGTGAGTCCCAAGACCCTCGTGAGAACCACCTGTGGCCCCGCAGACACCTGTGGGTCTGACCTGGGGCTCCCATACATCCGCGGGCCTAACGTGGGGACCCAATTGTGGCCCACGGTGACCCGCGGAGATCACCTGGGGGCCATGACACTTGGCGGGATCCACCAACAGGCCTCCAGAACCTGTGTGAAACAAGTTGCTGGTACCCTGTAGGTCTGTCAGGTGACCCACCAGGCCCGCCGGGGACTCGCGTGGGGCTGGGGTATGAACCCTGTATGTAAAAGGATAAATCATTTATTTATGGGGGGGCACATGGGGTGGGTTATGTATTTAATAAATAGAATGATGTTTATTGTGGGGAAGTGTGTTGTTTTTATTTTGGGTACGGGGGTGGGGGGAAGGGGTATTGGTCCCAAGGGTATGTGGTAGGCCTCCCTTGTGGGTAGTGGGTGAGGGTGTTAGGCCTCACGGGGTGGGGGGTTAGTGGGGGAGGGTATGCAGGCCTCCCAAGTGGTGGGTGAGGGTGGGTTAACCCCTTAATGACTGTAGTGGTTACTAACCGCTTGGGTGATTAAGGGGTTAGGGGACATTACATTGGCTATTGTAATTGTTGTGCATGTATTGCAGCACTGGAGGGGCATGGGTAGAATGAAGATGAGGATGAAGACGGCCTTCATCGTGGGTGTCTGTAAAAGGTAAGTGTAATATGTTTTGTCTGTATTTATTGAATGTTATATGCATTTAAAATGGCCAAATGCATTATTATCCATATTTGGATAATAGTAATTTTGGCCATTACTGTATTGTATGTGTTAGGGGGGTGTATTTAGTTACACCCACGCCACCCCCGGGCTCCCTCGGGGACCCCCGCGGGGTCAGCCGGGGACACCCGCCGGCCTGCTGTATGGGTTTTGCGCATGCAAAAATAAAAAGCAAGAATTTTTTCTAGGTCCAGATTTCTTTGCATCTACTCTGACCTGACGTGTTCTGATCAACGCAACTTTCGCGTACGCTAAGGTTGCGTTGCTTAGTGCATCCCGCTTAAGGGCAGAATTTCACGCAAACAGGGTTGCGAACGAGCAAAGTTGGACTTAGAAAAAATTTCTGAAGAAAGTCATTTTTAGATCGCAAAGTGCCAGTTTGCGTTGCTTAGTGCATCGGGTTGAGCAAAAAATCACGTTCGAAGAGCACTTTGCGGTCTAAAAGTGACTTAACGGAGCTTAGTGCATAGCCCCCATAGTGTTCAGATGTTAACATGCGTGTGGTTCTTCATTAAGGGCACAGAGTCTGGCAAATCATATAGATAATAATAGTATATATTTTTTCTTAAATCGCACAGACAGTGTACGCAGCGCTATACATAGAATTTTGCCAGCACAAAACCTGCCCCATAACCCTTATAATCTAATTTTCGTGCCTGTGCCCATAATTGCAGCTGGAAATGTTTTATCTCCTTCTCTAGCTTTTTTTATCAGTAGCTGGATGAGGGGTACGACTTGACTTAGTACTTTTGAAACTCACTTCCCATGTGTTTTTTCCATTAACTCACCCCAACTCCCATATTTTCCCTATTACAACCCTATTACTACCCACAGACTCATTGGTACCTGCCACTGGCTGGGCTGCTCACGTTCCCGCTCGCTAAAGCCTGCACCTTGATCCCTCCGCTGGATCCCACTGCACCACATCTGTAGTTGAGTACCTGGCACTGAGTGTTCCTGAGGCCACACTCTCCATGGATTTTTGCTTCACTCCTTTGGAGTCACACACTACCACCCCAGGATTTCCCAGAGGGCCACCAGACATTTCGGCCACTCTCCTTTGGTCTTTTAAGGTGTCAATCACTTAGAGAAAACCAATGTCAAATGTATGATGTCTAGTAAGTAGCACTACTTTTTAATTTACTGCCCATGAGTACCGCCACTTCTTTATTGATAGGTTCATCTATTTCTGATAGATTCATCTATGTTCAACATCTATTTGAATAAATCATTTTATGAAAGTTAAGCCTTAAAGTGCCCTTATTACGTTCCATGAACAATACGATGGCCGGCAGGCTGGAGGCATTATAATGTTCAGGTAAACTTACTGTATACTATTTAAGCTTATTTTCTAGGGCAAAGCCCTCTTCATGTCACTGGGGTCCTTTCATGACCTAGTGATCACTACCCTAAGCGATCATGTGTTCGTGATCCCCATAGATCTCCACCAATCTTCCGGCAGCAAAAGGATTAAATCAATTTTACCTTTTTTTAAAATCAGACAGTACCACTATTATTTTTCTATAAGATACTTTGACTATTGCAAAACAAAAATATTTAACGTGCCATTGCCATTATTTAATTTTAGTCCATGGAGGGACAGCCCATTACCAGCTGCCAAAAAGCTGCCCTTCAGATCCTGTTAGGGTTCTTCTACACCTCTGCAATAGACAAGTGAAACTGTTTCCATTTCCTGGGTGTTTTCTCTATTCTGCCAGCATGCTAAAAACTGCCAAATGTTTAGAAATGTCAGTCAAGGTATCAGGGTAAAATCTATTATGTATGCAGTTTACAAACACACATTGCTTGTACGACACTGCTGGCGCATGATTCAAAAGATGGATATAATCTTCAAAATAGGTTTCCTCTTGAGTTTGTAAGATTTATGGTTCAGGAGAAAACACGGAAATCCATTTCAGGAATTCTCTGTGTATATTTTGAATCCTAGATTTAGAGTATATGATATCCCTGTATAATAAAGCACCATCCCATATATAATTCATATTCAGATTTACTGTGCTAATAGCATATTTTAGCTTTAACAGTTATAAGGGCTTTACTAATAATAACGTGAACAATCTTATGGTAGAATGATAATTCCTCAGCTTTGACCTTTAATCAGGGTTCAGTGCTGTGGACAGTGTCTGCTACGGCAGTGCTGCAAGGGCTCCATGCTTCCCAATGGGATCTCCTGTGGCGTTAATCCTTTGGTGCCATGACCACAGCAGTTGCGTGACCGCTTGCTGCCGTGACACTGAAGAAACGAAGGCTTACTACATCTGTACGTAATAAATTTGCAATCAGACATTATACAAGTGTCGGAAGACTCACTGTATCCAGACCCTAGGTTAAAAAAAAAGTCCATGTCGCCAGAGACAGTATCTGCGTGGTCGTTCTGTGTGTGCAGGGGGAGAGGGAGGGAGGGGGCATGCTTCCGGATTTGAAATGTTTGAGCCACTTCAGAGTTGCCAGATATTTTTGACACAGATAAAAGGTCACACACAGGGGTAGAACCACAGAGCTCCATAAGTGACTTAACGAGACCTAACGCCACATCACATACATTTTTGGGGCCATGTCCAGGGTGCTGAAGTGGGCCACTTTGGCTTCCTATATTGTCTTAACGATATAGGAAACCAGTACCTGGAACTAATCCAAAAATTTTAGCCAAGAACTACTACAGTATATGTATTAACCTCTTGGAAGGCATACCAACACCCTAACTAACATTACCCATTGTATGTCATAGGGAGACAACCAGTCCCCTTAATCTCCCTGAGCAGACTAACCTCCCTTACTGGATGGGGCGTAAACTGCATCTTGTCTTCTGTGAGAACCCTGGTCTTTTATAGGGTGGCAGGGGCTATCACCGAAGACTTGTCATTGCATCACATGATACGGCAACCAATAAGATTGGCTACCTTAGTGACCATGAAGGCATGCCCTCATGGCCTCAATGGCTTCCAAGTGGTTAATTAATAATGTTTTATTGGGAAGGCAGATGCCAGGTATATAGTGCATTGCAATAAAATAACAGTGCTTTGTGGATCTACCCCAAAATGTGCATCTTTGCTTCATGTGACTTCTCCCAGATATTTCCAATTGACACTACCTACTTTAAATCGGATTCAGCTCAATGGCCAACATTGAGGGGCAACAAACATCAACACACTTTCGTTTACAAGAGAACGTTTTCCATGCGTATTTGCAAACATTCACTAATTTTTGCATTTTCCAGTATTCACATTATGTAAAATACCTAGGGGCATTTTGTTTCCAAATTTGCAAATTTACGAAAATGGGGAATTTGGTGAACTTGAATTTTGGTGAAAAATGTACCCATCTCTAATAAGAAATGGTATCTTCTAACTGCTAAGGAATGTACATCAGTGTTGGTGTTAGGGCTGCTTGATGCATTACAGTACCTTGTTCAGGGTGCAGGCTCCATGCTTGCTGGGCGTTGGTACACAATGATGGGCGCCAGGAACTTTATTTATTCAAACAGCAGTTCTATTATCTTGCAAGCAGTGCTGGGAGATACCAGGAGAGGCAGCTGGAGAAGGTAAAAACAGAGGTCCTGCACATGTACCTGCACTGAGCCCTGCATCCCATCTGGCCCTGCTTGTAGGCACAGTCTTACATTCACTATACAGAGGTCATCTTGCACTTCCATTCAAGTGTGCTTGGCCTATACAGTTTGCACGACTTCCTTCGCTGCCCTTATCTTGGCTGACTAGGAAGACTAGGAAGGTGCTCCGGCTTCACATTAGCCATTCAGCCTATAGAATCTTTCTGCTCTATAGCACTGGTAGCGCTCCATATCTACGGGGCCACTGATGGGCCTGGTACTACTCCCTCAGTGATCAGCCTCCTTATTTCAGGATATCCTGCCACCACGTCGCCTTCTGGGTGAGAGCCAACAAGGGACCCTCCGGTGGGGGTGGCCCAAATATGCCTAAGGGCTGCGGCTTGTGGATCCCCCTCTTGGCACAGTCTGTCTCACTGTGTATCTTGGGAATAGTTTAAGGCCATACTGGTGCGACTCTAAATAAACAGGGCACTTTCCCCAACTGAAAACAATAAAGGTTAAGGGGGAACCATTCTATACATAACTTACTTAACTATTCACATTGAGATCCCTCTTCTTCAACTCCTCCTGGGATCTGCTTTGCAGAAGCATCACTCCTCTATTTATAGCCTAGCATGCTGTCACTGTATCATGGCAGAAGGCAGGCATGGCTTACCTTTTTCTGAGTCACCCCAGCACCATGTGATAGAGATGGGGCGTTACTCTGTGTGAGCTCACACAGTTAACCCCTTAAGGCCCTAGTAATCCCAAGGGGAGGTTACATAATACTGTTACTTTCTTCCATTTCAGCTGCCAAATTACAGAAGAGGCTAATTTTTTTTTTTTAAATGTGCATTTGAAAACTGAGCTGTAATCTTTTCTCTGGTTGGCAATTTGAAGTGTTTGCTTTTTATAGCTTTATTAAGATCTCTAGGATCTAGCCATATGAGCAATTGACCATTACATTTTCCCACTAATCTCTAGTTAGAAAAATCTCCCAATGAGACCGTAATCTGACAAAAGTATGAGAGAATCATAAAAAAAGTCTCTCTTCTTTTCTCTCTGTAGTATCTTTCTTCTTCTTTTTCTGTAGTGAGGCTGCTTGCGTTCAAAATTCTCTATATGGGGTAAACCATGAGACAGCAATATTATTAACCAAGTCTAAGATTGTGATAGTTAAATAGATTATTTATTACATTAAATGGTTACACTCAAGTATGATGTAACTCCTTCGCCTACCCAATCTTTTTCTTTTCTGTATCCTATATCTGGTACTGTACAGTATATGAAAATATCAATAAACATGATTTTTAGGGGGAAAAAAAATAAATAGATCACCCAGTTGTATTGCTTCCATCCTTGCTATCTCTGCCTTAAGTCTATCAAATAGAGCACAATGTCATGTATTTGACCTGGGCATATGATTGGCAGGACTTCGCCGTTTATCTGAATTTTACGCTCGCCAGGAAAGCATCCAAGCATTAGAAACAAGTTGAGGAGTTCCAAAAGGAGTGTCTCCTATATCTAGGTTCAGTGCAATCTTGTATTGAAAGTACACGGTTTACCAAATTGAGTTTCTCTCAGGCAGCCAGGCCTATAATTTGTGTAAAATCTTTCGGTATCAAAATAAATGGAAGCTTGTTGTGATTACCATTTCCCTTTACTGGTACATCTGGCCATTTTATTGGTCTCAGTTTTGGCTTTGTTTTCAGTCTCATATTCTTTCTCAAATAGAATGTTAACCTGGGATCTGAAGAATGAGTGTTATTCATTGGTAGTAACCAGTTTCTCTCAGCAGCTGCACTGATTTCCAGCACAAGTACTGTACGTCAAATTCCTCAGGCAGATTGTCTTCAACTGCATACAGTACAATTGGCCTTGCTGCATGTGCAATTTACAGCACATTGCAAATAATTATTTTTGACACATTTATGACAGAGCTTCTCAAGAGCTTTCCAATTTTTCGGGCCATGCTAAACCCACACTTCCCACATGACCTTCTATAGGTGTTATCTTCTGTGGGAATGGCTTTCATTATACACTACTCTATAAGCTTCTGATATTTGTTGTGACCTTTTGTGACGTGTCTTTCTTTGTATTGAGGGCATGGATAACCCTTCTGTTAAATTCATGCTCTGCTGCTTGTGCTTTTCTACGGGTAGATCAGCCTCATAGAGAAAAGTCTGTCAAGATATTTTCTTTGATTCAACAAATGATTCGATCTCAGATCAGAGACTCGTATCAATTCAGCAAGGTCTTACTGCGTTTAATCTAATTCAGTTATATACGCAGTGCTTTATGGTTTCATCATTTTCAAACTTTAAGAATAGCCCCCAGCACATAAGACTTGGGCAATATGATGGGGTGGGGCAGTCACTGGTTAATCCCCATGGCCAGAGGTGTTAGATTGAGAGTATGGGGGTGATGTGCTGTAAAGGGAAAATAGGGCTAGGAAGTAAGAGGATGGGCCACTCACCTTGTGTCCCAAGCCCCCCTGACCTCCGTTGTTTCCCTTGGTTGTTTTTGTGTGTTTTGTATTTTGATTGCTATATACAAATACTCGGATGTAAATCAATGCTGTGGAGAGTGTATTTATGATAAAGATGCAGCCACGAATATCTGAACACTTGTCTTGGAAAATCTGGGGCAATCTCCCAGTAATGCTGCAACATTTCTGTGAGATTTCTGCAGCCAGACTAATGGCCCATCGGATTAACACAGCAGGGGTTCTTGCAGTCCCCTTCCGTTTGGACAGGACTGCCAGGGACCACCGCTGTGTTAATCCATTAGTCTGTCTGCAAAAATCTCACAGAAATGTTGCAGCATTACTGGGAGATTGCCCCAGATTTTCCAAGGCAACTGTTCAGATATTCGTGATTGCATCTGTATGTTTGTCCCAGCAGGGTGGAGCGCTTGTTCATGGTACACACTGGGCACATATATAAGTATCAGGTGGATGCATATAGCCAGTTAGTAATTGGTGTTCGGCGCACCCCAGGCCGCTTGTGGTTAGGAGTGTCCTCCTTGGTGAATGACGCGGTATGGCTGTGGTAATAGAAACAAGAAAAACCAGGCGCTTACCTTGAGTCTCAGAATATTGCTTACAGTGAAAAAAATATAGCTAATAAAATTTGGTCTCTTTTAGGTGCTTAGAGACAACCCTTAGATCCCGTCTGCGTCAACCCCAGAGTAGGAATAATCCAGAGCCCTTATACAAACATGGAAAACGGAAAAATGGGGGAGCATGGGATTAGGACAATACACAATACAGATTCAAACGATATAAAGCTGAAAATGTTCTGATATAGTGGTTTAGGGGGCCAAGTTTATAGTAATATACTTACACGGCCTTGTGTAAGCAAAAATAAAATTGGTATCTTTTCAGGATGGGTCCTGATTTCTCCAAATTCAGGTGTATAAAAATCAATAGGATATAGGTACTATGTTAATACATATGAACTCACACGGCCCAGTGTGAGTAATGGTAGAGATTCTGGTATCTTTGTGGTTTACTCAACCCGTCCAAGCTCTTAGACCGGACGCAGGGGATGGCTCTCCAACAGTACTCCAACAGGAAATCTCTCCCTAATTGCTTGAAGTCAGTGAGTGTCTCTCCCCGGTCCCGCAGTGAAAGGGGGACAAGTGATGCACGATCTCAGTATGGGTTCTTTAAAAAATGGCATTTATTGATAAATTACAAGTAAACAAAGAACTCACATACACAATAAACTCCTGGCCTTCCCACGTAGCCCAGTCACGAGCCCCAACAGCAGGTAGTTCCGCCCCGCGTCCGGGGTGCAGAGTGATGACACTTCTCTGCTCTGCTGTAGCTGTCATTCTATGAGCCTGAGGAAGCCGATTACTCGGCGAAACGCGTTGCTCGAATTGGTGGCAGTTTATGTCCTACGAAGGCTTCCGTAGCCAGCTCCTACAGCCGCAACTACAGCAGAGCAGAGAAGTGTCATCACTCTGCACCCCGGACGCGGGGCGGAACTACCTGCTGTTGGGGCTCGTGACTGGGCTATGTGGGAAGGCCAGAAGTTTATTGTGTATGTGAGTTCTTTGTTTACTTGTAATTTATCAATAAATGCCATTTTTTAAAGAACCCATACTGAGATCGTGCATCACTTGTCCCCCTTTCACTGCGGGACCGGGTATGGCTGTGGTGTCAGTTGTCCGACAGCAACAGGGAGTAATGAGCCACAGCAATGCAAATCATGTAAATGTCCTGTCCAACCCCCTTGATGACGTACAATAGATGACCCAAAATGGTCCTATAGTATTCCCCCTCATGACGTAGATACCTATATTCAGGCATCTACATCATCCAGGGGCAGGACTGATTGGACTGATACAAAAAAGAATACATGTACAGTACAATATTAAAATGAATTACTTATCCCCCTTCATTAGCTTACTGGCTAACTGCTAAGGTAATGAAGGTGTTAACTCCTCCCACCAACCCCCGGGGGGCCTAACCACCCACCCCGGTGTAAGAACCCATTCACCAACCCTCCTACCCCCAACAAGAGTGCCTTCTTAGTGCCCATTCAACAGCGAAGCAAATATATATTCCATTAAATATACATGAATATAAATAAAAAGATACAGTAATAAAAACTAAGCCATTAAATCCGTTGATTGTCACTGTGGCTACTTAAGCCCTCAACGGGGACCCATAAAGGCTTATCTTTCTCCTCAGTTATTTCATTTATCTAACATTGCCAGATAGTTGCAGGATGGGTGTGGGTTGCAATACATCAATGACTGTACATACAAACAGCCTTTGTGCCTATGGATAGTATCTTACTGTGTCACTTGCTCTGTCTTTCTTCTGTTGCCGGCACTGAAAACAAGAGCAATGTTTTCTCTCCTCCTTCTCATTCAGTATTTCAAACACGGTGTAATGATCTTGTGGGTTGTTAATGTAGAAAAACATTTCAATGGGAAAGATACAACTTTTTAATAACATCTAACAACCATCTTGTGTACCATCTTGTGTACCATCTTGTGTACCATCTTGTCTAACAACCATCTTGGTTATAAGAAAAAAAAGATTCCTACAAAAACTGAAGCAAGGAGAAGTATTTTCCCATAAGGGATGTGTCAAAATTATACAAACATACTTTCATCGAAAATATTTAATAACGACACGCCTTAGGATATAAAATCACCTAAAAACTAAGGGTGTTTTGGCATTGTTTTTTGTTCTAAAAAAATGTGTGTTTTGGTTTTGTATGCAATTCTGATTAGAATTTTTTTTGTTTTGGTTTTGCCAAAACATTATTTTTTATTTTTTGGAGATTTTAAAAAACGATTGACAAAAAAAACGTATGTTTCCAAATGTAAACGTGTATGTTCATCTTTAATATATAGATATACAGCACAGTATGTATGCATATGTGTGTACAGGCTTACCCCACTATACGGACCTTCACTTTACGGACACTTACGAGTAGGGACATATTTACAATATCACCATACCCGTGTCCGTACGCGCGCTTCGCAAGTATGGACACTTATTCAGTCCTACAGACCGCCGTAGTTGTGAAACGCGCTGATTCCCCACACCCAATTGGAAAACAGCAGCTAGCGCATGCACCTGTGAGTAGGACACAGGCACATCATGAACAGAAATACCGGCTCCCTACCTCTACCAAAGTGGGAAAAGGTAGTGTTTCCCTTTAAGTAAATTTTCGCTTTTCATACAAGCTCTGGACCCATTGCGTACATTAATGCGGGGTATGCCTGTACATTTAGTGTATATATATGTGTGTGTTTGTTTGTGTGTGTGTGTATATATATATATATATATATATATATATATATATATATATATATATATATATATATATATATATATATATATATATACACACAGTCATGAGAAAATTCTTTGAATTCCATGGTTTTACATATCAGGACATAATAACATAATCTTTTCCTTAGCAGGTCTAAAAGTTAGGTAAATACAACCTCAGATGAACAACAACACATGACATATTACACGGTGCCATGATTTATTTAACAAAAATAAAACCAACATGTAGAAGCTATGCGTGTAACGCTCGGCCTGCCCACAAGCCAGACGAGACCCCGGACTGAGGTGCAAAGAAGTAATACCACACACCTAACAGCAAACGGGGGCACGGCCGGAGTGTGGTAGTAGCGTAGCTGGTCCAGATAACAAAAATAGACAGAGTTCAGTACTTGCCAACTCCAGCATTGAATGGTAAAGTCCGTAAGCCAATGGTCAAGGAGTAGAGAGGGCAGCGTGGTAGAGTGTCCGTAAGCCTGGGTCGTGGAGTGGAGAGAGCAGCGTAGTAGGGGTCCGTAAGCCGTGTCCAAGGGATATAGAAGTCAGCAAGGTAGAGAGTCCAGAGAGCAGTGTGGTCGAAGTCCAAAGCCAAGGGTCAAAATCCAGGGATGTCAGCAGAATATCCAGGGACAGGAACAGGGACTGAAAGACAAGAGAACCAGGCAAAAGCAGACAGCACCAAGGTACAGAAGCTATGCAGAGCAAAGCGGTAATGGTGAGGGGAGACTAAATAGTAGGCTGGGGCCTATCAGAGGAAAGGGAGGAGTGGAGGAGTGGCCCGAGGGAGATCCTGATAGGGGAGAAGGGCCTGGGGGGCGGACCTGGTGGAGCAGGGGCAGGGAAGAGTGATATGCGCGCGCTGCACCTGAGGAGGCGTGGTCAAGTGCCCTGGAACTGGAAGCCTGGGTCCGCGTGCACCCGTAAGGGTGATGCGCGTGACCCGGAAGTGTGGGAGCAGCCGTGGGGGGACCGAGAGGACGGAGGCACGCCGCCGGGGAGCCCAAGCAGCAGGGAGAAAAGGTAAGGAGGCGCTGGAAGAGGAGGTACCCGCAGCGCGGATACTTACAATGTGTGAAAAACTATTCCATAGGAATTAAGATGCTAAGTAGCAGACAGGTGCTGCTAATCAAATGCCCTTGATTAATTGATCATCAGCAAGTGTGACCACCTCTATAAAAGCCGAAGTTTTAGCAGTTTGCTGGTCTTCAGCATTCAGGTGTGTGTTAACACAATGCCAAGGAGGAAAGACATCAGCAATGATCTTAGAGAAGCAATTGTTGCTCCCATCAATCTGGGAAGGGTTATAAAGCCATTTCCAAACAATTTAAAGTACATCATTCTACAGTGAGAAAGATTATTCAAAAGTGGAAAACATTCGAGACAGTTGCCAATCTTCCCAGGAGTGGCCATCCCAGCACATTCACCCCAAGGTCAGACCATGCAATGCTCAGTTAAATTGCAAAATACCCAAGAGTTACATTTCAGACTCTACAGGCCTCAGTTAGCATGTTAAATGTTCAAGTTTATGACAGTTCAATTAGAAAAAGACTGAACAAGTATGTTTTTTTTGGAAGGGTTGCCAGGAGAAAGCCTCTTCTCTCTAAAAAGAACATGGCAGCAAGGTTTAGGTTTGCAAAGTTGCATCTTAACAAACCACATGACTTCTGGAACAATGTCCTTTGGACAGATGAGACCAAAATGGAGATGTTTGGCCATAATGCACAGTGCCACGTTTGGTGAAAACCAAACACAGCATATCAGCACAAACACCTCATACCAACTGTCAAGCACGGTGGTGGAGGGGTGATGATTTGCACTTGTTTTTGCAGCCACAGGATATGGGAAACTTGCAGTCATTGAATCGACCATGAACTCCTCTGTATTCCAATTTATTCTAGAGTCAAATGTGAGGCCATCTGTCCGACAGCTAAAGCTTGGCCGAAATTGTTTCATGCAACAGGACAATGATCCCAAGCACACCAGTAAATCTACAACAGAATGGCTGAAAAAGAAATGAATCAAGGTGTTGCAATGGCCCAGTCAAAGTCAAGACCTCAACCCGATTGAAATGCTGTGGCGGGACCTTAAGAGAGCCGTGCATAAACAAATGCCCACAAACCTCAATGAACTGAAGCAACTTGTAAAGAAGAGTGGGCCAAAATTCCTCCACAACGATGTGAGAGACTGATAAAGTCATACAGAAAACGATTACTTCAAGTTATTGCTGCTAAAGGTGGTTCTACAAGCTATTGAATCATAAGGTGTACTTAGTTTTTCACACATGGCTTCTGCATTTTGGCTTTATTTTTGTTAAATAAATCATAACACAGTGTAATATGTCATGTGTTGTTGTTCAACTGAGGTTGTATTTACCTAATTTTAAGACCTGCTAAGGAACAGATGATTGTTATTACGTCATAGAATTCATAGAATTCAAAGAGGGTGTACTTTCTTTTTCACACAACTGTATATACTTAGGGAGTAGGATATGCCCTAACTTTCTACAGGAAGAGAGGAAGAGACACCCTACTTCTCTTGGTTGATCCAGTGCCAAAGAGGTGGATGTGTATATTTAATGTAATGATTTGTGGGGGTAAAGGCAGTGGTAAAGGGAAGATTTGAAGGAGATCTAGACAATATTTTATTGTGCACACTTAAAAAATAATAATATATATATATATATATATATTATATATATATAAAAGTAATCCACACCAGTAGGAGCAGACACAAGACAGCACTCAAAGGTAAGTAAGAAAACTTGTATTCAAAAATAAACATAGCACAAACATGACCAAAGTTTCGGTCCTCGTGGGACCTTCCGAAGAGACAAAAATAGAACATTTTCATTGTACAATGTAAGTGTTTTCCAATGGTAATATTTCTTTAAGAAAGCTAATTATTAGAAATGGGAAAAAATGGTCATATTTAATTTGAATTTAAAAAAAAAGTTTGAAAATTTGCCAAATAAAAGTTTATTTTTTTGGGGGCACAATCGACAAAGTCGAAGTGAAATTGGACAATTAACTTTCCACTTGGACATTTCTGAGATATATAGCTCACCAGATAAGAGTTTAAGTGGGTTTTACTGAAATATGGCTTTCGTGAGAGTGAAACAGATATTTTACTTGTTGAATTGCTTGTGAACTTTGAAAACATGACACATTTTGCATGTTTCGTAAAGTTCAGCAAACATTTTACACATCTCTGCAAATTATATTGCAAATGTGTTTACAACTATTTCTTTTTTTTGCAAATTTAGTGATGATTCTGTCCCTTTAAGACTTATAGGGAGAGCATCATAACTAAGTTGCATAAAATCCTGAACGTTTAAGTGATGAAGGGAGCATTAAGTACTGATAAAATTACAAAAATAAGAAAAGACTACATTAAACCTTAATCACTAATAATTGTCACATTACCAGAATTTACATTTTCAATGCTGAAATCTGCATGTTGTATACAACCACGGGATGAATATAGAGGTGGGAGCATTTCATGGCATACCATTAATTAACTCATCATCTTTAATGATCTGTAAGGAAATGTGACCTTATCAAGTCTCCACATGAAAGTCACAGACTCATCAATCATCAGCAAGTTAACCTAGAAAATATGATGTGTGACAGTCTGAATGAGTGACATGACAGGGAACATGCAGGTTATATGTAGGAGGGTGTTATCTTAATAGCCCTGCTGTGTGGGAATAGCATTTCTTCCTATAGTTACATTAATGAATAAGCAGGAGGTAAGCAAAGAGGAAGATGATGCCAGGAATATACACAGAGGTAAACACAATTACTCTATAATATCATATTATTGTGCCCTTGAGGACGAGAGAGAGGGAGAGGGGGAGAGAGAGGGAGAGGGGGAGAGAGGGGGGAGAGAGAGGGGAAGAGAGAGGGGAGAGAGATGGGGGGGAGAGGGAGAGAGGGAGAGAGAGAGAGGGAGAGGGAGAGAGGGGGAGGGAGAGAGGGAGAGGGAGAGAGGGAGAGAGGGGGAGAGGGAGAGGGGGAGGGAGAGAGACACTGAGAAACATTACATTTGTAAATACAAATGAAACATTATAAACAGATCCATACAAAAAGTCACAAATTAAAACAAAGTATGATACAGAGTTTAACCCATACATGAGCAACTAATCCCGCTCCCCCCATATCCTGCAGGCCAGCTGGATGTCTTTGGGCATGATGGTCACCCTCTTGGCGTGGATGGCACACAGGTTGGTGTCTTCAAACAGAGAGACACTTAGAGAGAGACTGGGAGAGACTGAGAGAGAGACAGGGAGAGAACCTGAGACTGATTTAGCTCACACTGCTACAGCTGCTGTTAAATATACTTTATATAACTCATTAGCATATCTGTAGACAAAAAGTACCTGGGCGCTCTCTCTAGAAAAATTAACAATAAAGTAATCAAACATATTACCATGAGCAGAGGACCATGTGTGGCTCACAATTACTGTGCACGCCTTCAAGGACCACTGTCCGCCGCTCGAACCCTATAGGGGACTTTTCCTTGTACCCCAAAACGAATGGAAAGAAAAACAAAAAGCAAGGAGAGCGCGGATAAATAACACTAAAATAACCTTAGGGATTCAAGATGGGCTGGTTAATAGTACAGCCAGACTAATATAGCATCACCCCAGTGCGCAAGGGTTCAGTTCGAACCACAGTCAATACACTGTGGAGATACTTAAGCAAGGGATGGGTTAACCAATAGTAATTAAAGATAATAGTAAAAGATAATTTCTATACTCACACGGGCTTGTGTGAGTACGTGTACATCAGATAATTCTTTATCTCTTGCTGGTGAGTTGGCAGATTCACCCCTCATCGCCCGTAAAGTTCCTGTGTGGACTTCAGTAGACACAGGTACACCGGATTAACCCTTCCCTGGCCTGGGAAGGGGCTGCCGTCACAGTTTCTTACTTCTTATGGCTCCTATTCTCTGGTTCCAATCACAACTCACCTCAGGTTAATGGATGAACAGAGGGTAAAAAATAATGAGAGTGTGAAACATGTGTTTTAAAAAATACCCTGGGATCAGCGTACAGCCCGATTAACGTAGTAGCCGACCTCCCTCTGTAACGCTTGTGCTCCACAAACAAGCGAGAGAAAAGAAGGGACCCGATAGCGAGGTGGGGAAGCCGCAGGAGACACGAAGGGAGCGAGTTGCCACGCAGCTGTGGATCGGCGCACGTAGTCACGAGAGCACGCCGCGCGCATGAGAATGCGCGACGCTTCCGGAGGTGCAGAGCCAAGCTCAGAGACATGACTAGCCCAGCTGCATGTGATGGTAGTACTAGCAGGGACCAGGGCAGGCAGCGAATGACTAATAGCAATGAGAAAGTAAGAGAGAGGCTTACTTCCTGTCAGGAGGAAGAGGGCAGGAATTGCCGTAAAGCAAGATGGCGTAGGAAGCTTCAGAATACTTAAAGACACAGGATCTTGACTCGCAGCTAGAGGGCGGCAATCAGAAATTAAACAGGTAAGGAAGGAACACGCCGCAGGGGGAGTGTTCCGCACATCGTAACAGTACCCCCCTCTTCAGGATCGAACTCCGAGCGATCCAACAGACTAAGGGGCAGAGATGCATAGGAAGATAGACTTGCAGCTAGAGGGCAGCGCCCGCCACACAGAGAATCAACAGGGAATCTTGACTCGCAGCTAGAGTGCAGCACACGCCATTCCGAGAGACAGGAAATCATAACTCGCAGCTGGAGGGCGGTGCACGCCATACAGGGAGACATCAGGGAAACTAGGCACACAGGTAGAGAATACACCATAAGGGGGCGTGAAACTTGACTCGCAGCTGGAGGGTGGTGCACGCCATCACGTGTACGCGCCACGCGTGAGAGAATGCGCGATGCGACTGGGGGTGGCCGGGCTCCGTGGTACGAGTTGGGAACCGCGGGTGCGTGCATGCTCTATAAGGAGAGTGGGATCTGAGATGCGGCAGGTAAGGAGGGAGCATGCCGCAGGAGGCGTGTTCCCCGATTCCTTACAGTACCCCCCCTTCAGGATCGAACTCCGAGCGATCCTTACTAGACTAGGGGGGACTATTAGGATCTCCCAACGTTAAAGGGGTACAGGAACATGAGACAAGGCGGGGCCACCTCTGGGGTCTGCCTGTTGGCCGAGCATAATGTAATGCTTATGCTCCTACACACAAGCCGAGGGAAAGGAAGGGACCTGATAGCGAGGTGGGGAAGTTGCAGGAGACACGAAGTGAGCGAGTTGCCGCGCAGCTGGGGATCGGCGCACGTAGTCACGTAAGCATGCCGCGCGATGCTTCCGGAGGTGAGGAGCCAAGTTCAGAGACTTGACTAGCCCAACTGCATGTGTGCGCATGCTCTGGCAGCAGAGCGGGGATGCGCGTGTTCTCAGGCAACAACGCGGGGAAAACTCTTCAGCACAGGAGTCTGGAACGGAACCAGGAACTAGGAACATGGAACAGGAACATGGAACTAGAAACTTGGAAGGAGCCGGGGAGGTAGAGTCCAGAGCACAAGGTAACAATAGAATTGCTTCTTGGAGGACGTTCAGCCTCCTTAAAGGCATTGTGCCAGTAACAGAAGAGTGCAGCAAATACTAAGTACAAAGTAAGGGTTCTTTAGTTGAATACTTTGGCCAAGGTATTGTAAGCCTGCTACACGTCAAGGTAAACCCTAATCAGCAGGTCCTACACTACCCGACGGTAAACTAACCTCAGCAGTAAATGAGTGACTGTCCCAGTCTTCCGAAATGCAAAGGATATGAGTCAAGGTACCAAGGAGGTCCAGGCAGGAACAGCATGCAATGGTAGTACTAGCAGGAACCAGGGCAGCCAGCAAATGACTAATAGCAATGAGAAAGTCAGAGAGAGGCTTACTTCCTGTCAGGAGGAAGAGGGCAGGAATTGCCAGAAAGAAAGATGGCGTAGGAAGCTTCAGAATACTTAAAGACACAGGATCTTGACTCGCAGCTAGAGGGCGGCGATCAGAAATTAAACAGGTAAGGAAGGAACACGCCACAGGGGGCGTGTTCCGCGCATCGTAACACCCTCCCCACCTGAGTGCTGCACAGGGGTTCTATTGGAACCACAGTAAATGCAGCACACAAGGTACTGTATACCCTGGAAACAAGTGTAGATAGGGATGGGGGATAAATAAATAGTATAGACACTCACACGGGCTCGTGCGAGTACAGGCACATAAATCCACAGATTGTGGCGCATACAATCCTCCTGCTGAGTGTAGTTCCTCCCTTCTTGAATCCGCACAAAACTGCCCCAAATTGTGAATAAACACAAGGGAAGTAGAGAAATAAAATCCCAATATTTAATAAAGATTGAAGTCACTTACAAAATAAAAAACCTCTGTGTCAACCGTGACAGAGTCCGTGGGGCTTGTTCAGTCCAGACGCGCACCACTTACGCATCCGGGTAGCGCTCGATACTGTACGTAAAGGCTGGAAAGCAGACTCCACTTCCTCACCACGGTGGCCTCAAAGGTCCATAAAACTGCAGGTAGGCGAGCAACGCGTTTCGCTTGTAGCACAGCTTCCTCAGGCTCTTTGATGATAGGACGTCTAGGTGCCAGTCTTAAATACACTCATCCTCCTCCAATTTAACCCGCAATCACCGATATCCAATCAGTGGTTACCATGGTAGTGGTAACACAGGTCCCATGATCTTACTCATTGGTAGAATGTATAACAATGTATAGTCCAAGAATAGTGATTATGAATTTAAAATCAATATAACATACCTTATGTCACTTTTAATATAGTAATATATAGTTGAGAAATATAAATTTATAGAGCTGCAGTAATCAAACTGCAGAGCACCAATATTGGTTCCTAGCCCCAACCTTTAGAGAACAAGAAATACCACCAATGTTTGTGATAGCAACACTTATCAGAGATCATGTATGACTTGATCAATTACTCTAATGCTGGCATTAAAGAATGCCACCTATTAGCTCTAAAAATAGATAAAAAAAATGGACATTAGACCCTAAGTGAAATAAAACCATGAATGGTAACATTAACCCCTACGTGTTACCCTTAGAATCAATTCACGACTCAACGTGCTACATTGCAGCACTGCATGATGATAATACATGTAGCTGTCGTAGCCATGGATTCACTACTCAAAAACACTATAGAACACTCCTTATTCAATCTTAAAATCAATCTAAAAACAATTGGATGCAATAAAATAATTAAGCAAAGATCATATATAACATGGTAGACAGATAAGTCTAAAGATGGCTTGAATCTGCCACCTAATAAATACAGGTCTTTGCTACAATTCTTAAAAGTAGAACAGAATACACATCAATGAAGAGCTAAACCTCTCAGTGGAATCAACATATGTAGTGCCGACGAGTATTCTAAAACAAATCTGGGGCAATCACAACAAGACCCAGGTACATGCTGGGTACATGCGGGGTACATGCTGCAACATTTCAGTGACATTTCTGCAGACAGACTAATGGCCCATCGGATTAACAGCGGGGGTCCCCGGCAGTCCCATTCAAACTGAATGGAATACATAAAAATGTTGAAATCATTAACATTAATAGTTTCACAAATTAATTTTATGGCTATCAATCTGTGTTATATGCAAGAAAATCTTCCTTATATTTGGCACAAAAACAAACAGAAAATGGTGCAATGTGTCAAAACACACTTCTTAGGAGAGATACATTACTCATTTGGTCTTGACACGAAGACTGATACCTCTTGTCTGGAGGATGTATTTCTATCCTGGAGCTAGATTAAAGGTCCCCATCACTCTGCTTATCATCCTGTAGCAAGGAATAATGAGTCAACTACTCGAAGAGATATTATCGGTTCCTAGGTCACTTAGTAGCATTTTACAACATTAATCCCCCCTATCATGTTCCTTTTGCTGAAAGAAAGCACCTCAACAAAACGAAATAACAAAGGGGAAGCACAGACAGCATTTCCTATCTAGGGATCACATAGATATGTCTTTGACGTGCCACTGTAGGATAGAAAGGGACTAGTTGACTAAATACTAAATAGGAATCCTGAAGACTTGAATTAAAACCCAGATGCAGTAATTCAAGGTCACTGAATCTGTCATTTAATAGTGTCATTTGCCCCAAACGATGATCTGGAAAGTAAGCTCAGTGGGACACCCTTTAAATCAGATAAACAACCTAATTTTATTTTTTTCTACCTGATCATAAATGTATGTTTATTTTTATTTAAGAAGGTACACAGGCCATCGTAGAGTGTTCCCATTGCGGCTTTTGCGGCCTATTCTCACCCCACCCCGACTGCCAGCACAGAATTTGCTTTCCAGACACAAAGAAGGATGATGTTTTCGTGTTGTTTTGGAGTAACAAAAGGTTAGAACGAAGTTTTGATGGTTTGACCAAAAGTTTGTGATCTGAACTTTGACACATTCAACCATCATTGGTGGGAGAGATTTAGTTGCTATATTCAATTTAGGTCTGGGTTTATATTTTTAGTTAGTGGGACCCCTGTTCCCTTGTATGATTGTCTAACTGTGGTTGTGGGTCATGGATTAAATTAACATTTGATAGATATTCATTCTGCTTTTCAAAGAAACCTCAAACAGGAAACTTTGGCTTTATTGGTTATACAGCTTTGTATAAGAAGAGAGAACCAGTTAGATTGCTAAGTTGTTTTTATCTATGGTAAAGAAGTTCACACGCAGAACAGCATCAAGGTGTAGGGATTTTTTAATCAACAAAACAAAGCAGTAATAAATTTGACTTGCAATGTAAAAGGTTTGTTATGGTTTCAAAATGGATCTTCTGTTGTGGCGTTGACCGGGTTAATTCCACGGATGGTGCCTGTGATTAGCTGGTTTCAATTCACCTCCCTGTCTCCACTTCCTGTCCTTACTTCCTTAGGGGTATAAATGTTTTTTAAACATTTTTTTGTCAGCATTGCCATCTCTATTACACAGACGTATTTCCTTCTGTATGCTCCCATGTGTAATATTTTGTGAACACTTTACACAACCAATCTTGGTATACTCGACATGAGAATTGTTATATACAGATGTAGCAGATGTTATTGCACCAGTTAACTCAATGTGTTGCATTACCGCCTACATGTTATTTAACTGTAGTGCTATTGAAAGCAATGGTTAAGGAAATAACATGTTGTTTAATGAGTTATCTTGTCTGGTAACATGTAGTAAGAGTGTAATAACATCTGCTACATCTGCACAATGGTGTTTTTAGTGAAAAAAGTTGCTTTTTTAAGGATCCGCGCTGCGGGTATACCCGCTGCCAGCGCCTTCCTACCTCTCTTACATGCCGCCCCGGCTCCCCGGCGGCGTACCTCGCTCCTTGTGGCTCCCTCTCCCGCTGCCCCCACACTTCCATTTACTGGCGCAGCGCACCTGACTCCGCCCCCGATGACGCGGTGCACACTCCACGCGCTTCCCTGCCTCTTCCCCGTCAGGTCTGCCCCCCCAGGCCCTTCTCTCCCATCAGGCTCGTCCCCGGGCCGCTCCTCCATTCCTCCCCTTGCTCCGATAGGCCCCAGCTTCCCAAACACTTCCCTCCTATCAGGTCTTTCCTCAGACCACTCCTCCATTTATCCCCTTCCTCTGATAGGTCCCAACCCCCTATTTAGTCTCCCCTCACCATTACCTCCTTGCTCTGCATAGCTTCTGTACCTTGGTGCTATCTGCTGTTGCCTGGCCCCTCTGGCTTTGGACTTCGTTTATGCTGCTCTCTGGTACCCTTGGACTTGGCGTTGGACTCTTTACCTTGCAGACTTCTATATCTCTTAGACACGGCTTACGGACAATCTACTTCGCTGCTTTCTCCATTCCACGACCATTGGCTTACGGACTATACCTACCACCGCTGGAGTTGGCAAGTATGGTACTCTTTCTATTGTTGTTACCCGGACCATCTACGCTTCTTCCACACTCCGGCCGTGCCCCCGTTTACTGTTAGGTGTGTGGTATTACTCCTTTCCACCTCAGTCCCGGGGTCTCGTCTGGCTTGTGGGCAGGCCGAGCGTTACAGCTATAAAACTAAGCAAAGAAATGGTTATTTATGTTGAATATACAATTAATGACCCACTTTCAGAATGGAAATTGGACAGAATACCTCTTATCTGCTTATGACAGCCCCACTCCAACTAATTTCATTATCACTTAGGAGGTTTTTTTTAAGCTCTATAAAAAAAACTTTGTTGTAATTCCTGTAAGTTTCCTCACTATCGTAGCTCTAAAATAAAGTTTCAAAGTCCAAATAAAATAGAACTTATGGGGCAATGATAATAACCTCTTCTTATTATATTATGTGGCAGTATTATTTTCCTATAGGATTTCAAAATTTTAATTGAGTTGACACTTTGATTCCTTCAGCATAAAGACCCTGTTCAAAATATGCATGTGAGCAACACTGTGCGTGTTAATGGAAATGAGTCACTTAGAATCCCAGTGAAACCTTCTAATGAAGATAATTGCTACTTTAAAACATTTCCATGTAAATTTAACTTGTAGCTCTTAAACTGTGTGAGACCTTCATCCCTCTGAAACCATTTTACAGCTTATTTGATTTCTTGTTAGTTTAATCGGATACTTAGGAAAGTTAAACATACTTTAAACAGCTATTCAAAGAAGGACTATGAATACCAAAGCTCCTTATTCAAAGGAGAAATCCACCAGAACTAACCGCCATTTTGTTTTAGAACTGAACTGCCATATTGTCAGCTCCAGGGACCTCTCGGGTTGCCAAGATCCTCACTGGTGAAGTTAACAGTATACTTCCTGATTTTTAAAGAGGATTTAAATTACCATCCAATAGCACACCACAACTGTTGATGTTGTAAGTTCCCCTTGACTCAAATGTCTGTCAGCCATTTTGTTTCCCCTGAGGGAGAATTAAAACTGGTAACTTCACCGGGTTGTATCTTGGTAAAATGTTTACATACGTGTTGCTTTGGCTCAAGGGGAGCGCTCTGTCCCCACCATGTAAAAAAAATGGGGCTAAAAGGAAAAATAGTAGGAGGAGCTTTGCCTTTGAATTTACCATCAACCTCATGTACTATGTAACTATGTAACTATGTAACCATGCAGATGCCTTTCCAAGGCCAGAGAAGAGATCGACTTCATTCAAAATAATGGAAGTAAGATCTTCACTGGCAGTGATAAGATGGATCCACTGAATATTGTTCATTGCAGACCCCACTGGAAATTAAGAGGTTAATATGTAAAGAGTCAATGATGTTAAAATAAAAATACATTTAAAACCAAATACATAACATAAAATACAGACAAATGTCAGTGCACATCCAGAAAAACTTATATACGGTAAAGTGCCTAAATATACATGTATAAAAACTAATAAATAAAATGGTCTTTTAGTTTAACATTTTGGCCAAATTGTTTTAAGCCCTTGAGCCAACTGCACGGCAGACCACGTTTCAAGGGTCCCTACACTAATATAGATTCTTAATAACCTGTGCATTGCTAGGAAGAATGATTTTTAATAAATCTGTTAATATTAGTTGCAAAAGTTCTAAGTCTGATTGAAGCTTTTATTAACCTGTACATTACCAGGAAAAGCACTCTGTAATAGATTTGTCACAATCACACTGTATGCAGGCAAGTTCCCCTGAGAGTGGGAGATGCCATGGAGTGAGCTTTTAACCATTTAAATGTGGGAGGGAGTGAGCTTCAATTAAATAGGAGGTTGCCACCCTCCAATCAGCTAAGATCAGCTGAACAAGAATTATAAAACATACAGAACACCTTCAAGCTCATATTGAACCTCCAAAATACCCACAACATATATATAAGCATATAAGTTTCACAGAGGAGTGCTACTGAGCATGGCGATATATATATATATTTAAAACCAAAGACATAACATAAAACACAGACAAAGCTCAGTGCACAACCTGTAATGTACAGGTTAATAAACGCTTCAATCAGACTTAGAACTTTTGCAACTAATATTGACAGATTTATTATAAATCATTCTTCCTGGCAATGCACAGGTTATTAACAATCTATATTAGTGTAGGGACCCTTGAAACGTGGTCTGCCGTGCAGTTGGCTCAAGGGCTTACAACAAGCTAAAAGACCATTTTATTTATTAGTTATTTATACATGTACAGTATATTTAGGCACTGTACCGTATATAAGTTTTTCTGGATGTGCACTGAGATTTGTCTGTGTTTTATGTTATGTCTTTGGTTTTAAATATATATATATCGCCATGCTCAGTAGCACTCCTCTGTGAAACTTATATGCTTATATATATGTTGTGGGTATTTTGGGGGTTCAATATGAGCTTGTAGGTGTTCTGTATATGTAAAATAAAAATACAACCACATTACATGAAATAAACACATCATAACACTGTATTCATGTCCAAGGAGTAAAAAGACTATCGCATTGGCTTGATTATAAGGCAATTTTTTTTTAAAATTCAGTAACGTTGAAAAAAGCATATACTTTTCTGAGCCAATCAGCAGTCGGATGTATGAGGTTGTATGAGGATGTATTAGGTTGGAGGGTAAATGGAGGAAGCTCCACCTTGGGGACAAGAGGCAGCCATGTTGCTTGTGGCAGGTAGGTCAAACCGAGACTGAGACAGAACGAGACTGAGACAGACACAGGGGGCAATTCGCTAAGCAATGATAACAGGTTTAAAGTACGATAAATGGCTTTTAAGACCGATACGGCCTGCTGCGCGATTCACTAAGCAGTGATAACAGTGCTTTATCGGCCTTAAAAGGCATTTTTTCTGCCCCCCAAAAAATATGTATTATACCGGATACCGGCACCCCATAACGAGGCAGTTTTCTCATGGATTAGGGGTCCCCGAGGCTGAAACCAATGCGGTTCTGCTCAGGTGACCCCCTACGTAGTTACTCTAGTATTAAAATGTATATTTATACTGTACGATCGCCTGTAAGAACTGCATGGAGACGCAGCATCTCCATGCAGCTCTTACAGGCTGCTTTTTTTCAATCAGCTATCACGCTTTAGATTTTTAAGCACGATAGCAGGGGGAAAAAAAAGCTTGCATGATCGGGCATGTTTTTGCCTGCACCTAACCAAATGCGCTTCACTGCTTATTGAATCCCGCGTCTGGCTTCATGTTTTATCATGGGATTACAAATTTCCCAATCGGGCGCAAAAGCTCACTGCTTAGTGAATCTCCCCCATAGTGTGTGAGTGTGTGAGTGTGTGAGTGTTACGCCGGAGTAGCCCGCAGACTAGACCTGTCCCTAGAACTGAGGTGGCAGGTATGAATACACACACCGACAGAGCGAGGGACGTGTCCGGGTAGTGGTATTAGATGGTGCCAGGCCAGATGGGGTGTATTGCGAGAATACTTGCCGATACCGTTTTCCCAGAAGAATGGTCGTTGCCGAGATCAGGGGTAGGAGACGTATGGAGGGATCGAGATGAGTGCCGTGGTCGAAGGGAGCCAGAAGGTACATAAACAGGAACAATCCGAAGTCGAGAGCCAAAGGGGGTAGTCTGCCAAGCCGCGTCAAAACCGAGAGAATCAAAGAACAAGCACTGTGAAACACCCATACAAAAACTATGACGAGCGAGGAAGCACAGGACAGAGAGGGTATATAAAGCTGGAACAGCCAACCAGGAGAGGGGGCGTGTCTGGAGGAGCCCAGGGAGCTTCAGTGCATTGGCTGCTGTTCTTAGAGCTCAGGTGACACTCAGCAAGAGCCAGATTGTAACCATGTGGTGTTTGGGGGCGGAGCCTGAGTGGGGATAAGTTCAAGGGCTTTTGTGTGTGCACTGTAAGTCCAACGTGTGCATGAGAGGAAGCAACGTGGGGTGCGCACGTTCGCGCGGGACGGCGATTCCGCGCCGATGGCTGTGGCGCAGAGCATGGAGGAAGAACCTGGTGGAGTGTCCCACCATGCCGAGGGGTAAGTGATGAAGCTGAAGAGGGCTTGCGTGGTTGTAGTGGATGGGTCTGAGCAGTGTAAGGAGAAAGGCGTGAGCTGTGCCTGAGGCGCTGTGCACTCACATTCCTAACAGTACCCCCCTCTTCAGGATCGGCCTCAGGACGATCCAAGAACGGCTTGTCCGGAAATTTCCTCCTATAAGTCTTCAGGAGGCTTGGCGCATGGATTTCTTTGAGCGGAACCCAAGACCTCTCCTCGGGTTCGAAACCCCTCCAGTGGACCAAAAACTGAAGCTGCCCCCTGGAGATGCGGGAGTCCAGTAAGGATTGTACCTCGTATTCCTCGTTATTGAGTACCGTGACTGGATCTGGCTTGCTGGTCTGTTTAGGAAAGAAACGATTGGCAATGTGGGGTTTTAATAACGAGGCATGAAAAATGTCTGGGATCCTCATGGAAGGTGGTAGTTTAAGGCAAAACACCACTGGGTTAATCTGCTCCACGACGGGAAAGGGTCCCAAAAACCTAGGAGCCAGTTTAGGGGAAGGGACTCTCAAGCAGATGTTTCTTGACGAGAGCCATACTAAATACCCTGGCTTGTAGTTGGGTGCCGGCCGACGGTGGCGATTGGCCTGAAGTCTAGCAGTATCGGCAGCCTTGTGGAGAGACTTTTGTACCTTGGACCAAATGTCTTGGAGAGTGGAAATCCGTTCGTCTACCGCCGGTACCCCAGAAGCCAGATTGGAAATGGGTAGGCAGGGAGGGTGAAACCCATAATTGACAAAAAATGGAGATTCTCGGGTGGATTCACTTCGGGCCGAATTGACCGCGTACTCTGCCCACGGGAGGAGTTGGGACCAATCGTCCTGGGAATCGGAGATGAAACATCTGAGGTATTTCTCCAGCGACTAGTGAGTTCTCTCTGTCTGTCCATTGGACTGGGGGTGGTATGCAGAGGAGAAAGAAGAGACAATTCCCAGTCTTTTAGTGAAGGTCCTCCAGAACTTGGAGACAAACTGGGATCCTCTGTCAGAGACAATGGAAGACGGGATCCTAAAGATATGCTCGGAGAAAATGTCTGCTAGGGCGGGAGAGGAGGGCAGTCCCTTGAGGGGGATGAAGTGGGCCATCTTCGAAAACCTGTCTACGACAACTAAAATAGTGTTGAAGCCCCTAGACCTAGGGAGGTCGACTATGAAATCCATGGAGATATGGGACCATGGACGAGCAGGCACTGGCAATGGGAGGAGAAGTCCCTGAGGTCTCTGTGGAAGTGTCTTGTTCTGGGCGCATACAGGACAAGCGCGAGTGTATTCCGCAATGTCTTTAGACATACTGGGCCACCAAAAGTTTCCGACGAATTAAGTCTAATGTCCTTCTGAAGCCCGGGTGACCTGCGGGTTTAGAAGAGTGTCCCCAATCTAGGACCTCTGGAATGAATCTGGGCGAGACGAAGAGCCTGTTAGAGGGGATCGCCGTGTTTGAAGGGATCTGTTGCTGGTCCCTTTTGATCTTGTCTAGCGATTTGAAGGTGGAAGTAGCCAAAATTCTTTCGGGAGGTAGGATAGGTTCCAAAGTTGACTCAGGCCTGTCTTCCGAGGAGTATTGTCTGGACAACGCATCGGCCTTCACGTTCTTCGTTCCCGGGATAAAGGATAGGTGATAGTTGAAGCGAGAGAAAAAAAGTGCCCAGCGAGCTTGTCGAGGACCGAGGCGACGTGCTCCTTCGATATAAAGTAATTTTTTGTGGTCCGTTAAAATAGAAAATGGCTCCCTTGACCCTTCCAACAGATGTCTCCACTCTTGTAGTGCCATTTTAACGGCCAATAACTCTCTGTTGCCGACGTCGTAATTCCTCTCGGCGGAGGAAAATTTCTTTGAGAAATACGCACAAGGGTGAAGTTTATCTTGGGGCGAGTACCTCTGTGATAGTACAGCCCCTGCACCGCAGTCCGATGCGTCAACTTCTATGACAAAAGGAAGATCCGTGTTGGTGTGGCGCAGGATCGGTGCCGTGACGAATGCCTCTTTAAGGGCCTGGAAGGCGGAGATAGCTTCGACGGACCAGGCAGATGGATCAGCCCCTTTCCTAGTCAACGCTGTGATGGGGGCCACTAGAGTGGAGAAATTGCGAATGAACTTCCGATAGTAGTTCGCAAATCCTAAAAAACGCTGGATAGCCTTGAGAGTCTCTGGTCTGGGCCATTCCGTAACTGCCTGGAGTTTACCTGGATCCATCAAAAAGCCTTCGTCCGAAATAATGTAGCCCAGAAATTGGGTAGAGCGTTGATGGAAGGTACACTTCTCTAGTTTGGTGTACAGGTGATGTTTGAGTAGACGTGAGAGGACGTACGAGGTGTGACGAATGTGATCCTGGAGATTTTTGGAAAAGATCAAAATGTCGTCTAAATAGACAATTACAAAGATGTTGAGCACCTCCCGAAATACGTCATTAATAAAGTCCTGAAAGACAGCCGGAGCGTTACATAAACCAAAAGGCATGACGAGGTACTCATACTGCCCACAGCGGGTGTTGAAGGCTGTCTTCCACTCGTCGCCCTGCCTGATGCGGACCAAGTTGTAAGCCCCACGGAGATCCAATTTGGAAAATATCTTAGCCCCACGCAGTTTATAGAAGAGTTCCGTGATCAAGGGGAGAGGATAGCGGTTCTTGATGGTGATACCGTTCAAGCCCCGGTAACCAATACATGGCCTCAGAGTACCATCCTTTTTCTTCACGAAGAAGAACCCTGCTCCCGCCGGGGAACTGGAGGGCCGTATGAATCCTCTCTCAAGATTCTCCTTTATGTAGTCTTCCATGGCTTGAGACTCAGGTATCGACAATGGGTAAGTCTTGGACTTGGGCAAGGTGTATCCTGGGACCAAATCGATGGGGCAATCGTAGGACCGATGAGGAGGCAATTGTTCTGAGCGGACCTTGTTAAAGACCTCGCGGAAAAGGGTGATACACAGGGGGAAGAATGGAGTCCTGAGTCATTGTGTTAGCCAAGAGTTTGTGAGACTTCCCTGACCTCGGTTTCCAGGTGATGGGGGTAGGTGAGACCCAGTCAAATGGAGGGTTGTTCTTCTGCAACCAAGGTAGGCCGAGGGTTACTGGCGTACCTGGGGCCTGGATGGCGTCAAGGACCAGGATCTCGCTGTGGGAGTAGGTAGATAGGAGGAGTGGTACGGTCTGTAGCGAGATTAAGGCTGGAGACAGCGAACGACCGACAATCCAAACCAAGGCAATAGGTTGGGCCTTCTTCACCAAAGGTATCCGGTTCTGTTTGGCGAAATCGAGGTCTACAAAGTTTCCTCCAGCACCGGAGTCGATAAAGGCAGCAGTAGATGTACGAAACTCAGCGCCTGCGAGAGAGATAGGAATCGTAAGTTTCTTAGGCAGCGCCTCCTTGGGGAGGGGACAAGAAGAGATAACACCCAGTGAGAGCCCCTCCATACTCACTGAGTGTTCCAATTTCCCGGACGCAAAGGGCATGCACGGACCAGATGTTCAGGGGATCCACAGTAGAAGCAGTCCGCTGGCGTAGCGGTGTTGTCGTAGTGGATTCCGGATCTGTTACACCCCTAATTGCATTGGCTCGGGAGGCTCCAGTGCCAGCTGCTGTGAAGGAGGCGGTCTAGGAACCAGAGGACAGTTCGGGAAGGGTGCTTGGAAGGTTAGTGGCCGGGCATGCTGATGCTCCGAGTGTCGTACCTGGATGCATTGATCAATGCGTACGGCCAAGTCGATGAGCGCCTCCAATTGGTGTGGCCTGGGTTGCCGAGCAAGCTCATCCTTGATGGACTCCGAGAGACCTTGCCAGAAGACGGAGACGAGCGGCTCTTGTCCCCAGTTCGTCTCGGCGGCGAGCGTGCGAAATTCCACCGCATACTGTGTCACCGATCTTCGCCCCTGAGTTATCTGGAGGAGGGAAACAGACGCCATCTCCCGGCGTGCAGGGGAATCAAAGACTTGTCGGAACTCACCCTTGAAGGCTAGGTAGTCTTGTGTCAGGTCCGGGCGCAACTCCCAGACTGGCGAGGCCCATGCCAGCGCGCTGCCCGTCAGTAGGTTGTACACGTAGGCTACCTTCTTCCGGCCGGTGTCGTACTGAAGGGGTGCCATTTCAAATTGAACCTCGCACTGGTTAAGGAAACCTCTGCACTCCTGCGGGTTGCCAGCATACGGCTTGGGAGGCGGTATCTTCACGTCCTGACTGCTGGGTCTGACTGGTTCTGCAGCCTGTGGAGGAGAAAGAGGAACAGGTGCTTCCGGTACCAGAGCCGAAAGTTTGGCCATTTGGCGGGTTAGGGCCACAATCTGATCGGCCATGGCCTGGTTTTGCTGTATCAGCGTAGTGATAGCTTGCCTCAGTTCGGCCTGGTCTGCGTCTTGTGGGCTCGTCATAATGTTACGCCGGAGTAGCCCGCAGACCAGACCTGTCCCTAGAACTGAGGTTGCAGGTATGAATACACACACCGACAGAGCGAGGGACGTGTCCGGGTAGTGGTATTAGATGGTGCCAGGCCAGATGGGGTGTATTGCGAGAATACTTGCCGATACCGTTTTCCCAGAAGAATGGTCGTTGCCGTTGCCGAGATCAGGGGTAGGAGACGTATGGAGGGATCGAGATGAGTGCCGTGGTCGAAGGGAGCCAGAAGGTACGTAAACAGGAACAATCCGAAGTCGAGAGCCAAAGGAGGTAGTCTGCCAAGCCGCGTCAAAACCGAGAGAATCAAAGAACAAGCACTGTGAAACACCCATACAAAAACTATAACGAGCGAGGAAGCACAGAACAGAGTTAGTATATAAAGCTGGAACAGCCAACCAGGAGCGGGGGCGTGTCTGGAGGAGCCCAGGGAGCTTCAGTGCATTGGCTGCTGTTCTTAGAGCTCAGGTGACACTCAGCAAGAGCCAGATTGTAACCATGCGGTGTTTGGGGGCGGAGCCTGAGTGGGGATAAGTTCAAGGGCTTTTGTGTGTGCACTGTAAGTCCAACGTGTGCATGAGAGGAAGCAACGTGGGGTGCGCACGTTCGCGCGGGACGGCGATTCCGCGCCGACGGCTGTGGCGCAGAGCATGGAGGAAGAACCTGGTGGAGCGTCCCACCATGCCGAGGGGTAAGTGATGAAGCTGAAGAGGGCTTGCGTGGTTGTAGTGGAAGGGTCTGAGCAGTGTAAGGAGAAAGGCGTGAGCTCCGCCTGAGGCGCTGTGCGCTCACAATCCTAACAGTGAGTGTGTGAGTGTGTGAGATATTTTCTTTCCAGCTGATACTAAAATTAGATGGTCGTCTTATTTTCAGGGTCGCCTTATAATCTGGCAAATATGGTCTTTACAGAAAATGTACATGTATGTACATAGAGAAAAGAAATCCCTTAATGGTGTACTAGTACCGGAGTAATGATGAAGTATTACTAGATAATAAAACTAAATTTTTATTAGTCATAATTTAAAAAAATTACAGCAAGGATATATAACAAACAGATAAATGTGGGCTTTAATACAGTGAATATGGTATTTATCTGGATGTGGTTCAAGTAAGCAGCATTATTATTATAGCATATAGTATGCTCAGAACTAGAGATTGGCGATCCTGTCAAAATCAGAGCTGTGGTTTTCCCCGATTTTTTTAGACCACGTCTGATCTGCACACCAATGCACAGGAGCAGCCTACATGTAAAGCTGTCCATCTTTAAAATGGCCATTTTTAAGCGGCAGGCAGTGTGCAGTTTTACAGGGAGTTCAAAAGGGAACAAGTGGACAACAGAACTGACCCTATTGACCCTGAATCCTGGATTTGAACTACTCTGGAAAGGAGGACCTTTACTATCCCAGACTGCACATCTCCGCACTAAACTATAGCTGCCATGCCTCCACTACTATTTGTATTTTCTCTGACCTCCCCCTTTTTTTTAAATATGTGTTTCTTTCTACCAGTCTAATTATTTCTCAATACCAGAAAAAACTGAATATAGGTTCATGGAGGGCAAATGACCATGGAATGGTAACAAATATATGATATAATCAGCGGAGCAAAAAGCAAAATTGAGAGGCTAACCAATGGAGCTATGATATAAGCAGAGATAACGAAAGGCTGGAGGGGACATAAATAAGGGGGTATAAATATACAGTCGAGTATGTAATCCTGTGTTATCTGGTATTGCCACACATGGATAAATCTCACTAGATACAACACTTAAGTCCCCGGTATGCCCGGTGTGGAGTAGCCACTACTCATGAAAAATCACCGTCCTGCATCTCCTGTCAATTTGTGTGAAACACTGCCTGCTGCACGGATCCTCCAATGGTCCCCCGAAGGCGTCTCTTCAATCTCTCCAAATAGGTAACACAAAAACAGATGGAGGTATCTGCTGCTCCAGAGAAAAAGGAGATAACTCACCAGCCAAAAAAACCTTAAAAACGATTTATTGAACTACATAAAAAACATGTGCAAATACATAGAACACTCCTCCCACGCGTTTTTGAGAAAACGCGACAGTCGGCGTGAAACGCGTGGGAGGAGTGTTCTATGTGTTTGCACATGTTTTTTATGTAGTTCAATAAATCGTTTTTAACTTTTTTTTGGCTGGTGAGTTTTCTCCTTTTTCTCTGGAACGGCAGTTAACTCAATCTATTTTTGTGTTACTCATTATATCTCTAACTATTCATATATCTCCATCTTTCCTTCCTTCGCCACTTCTCCGTTCACATCAACTCATTTCCTACCTGTATGTTCTCACAATACACAGCTAAACCCCCTGAACTAAAACACACCCCTACAAATCATCCTCACACATTCTCTTTCTTGACATGCTTCTCCTCCTTGCTTCTGGGGATATCTCTCCAAATCCTGGTCCCTGCCTTATTTCAACATGCTCTCGCCCTCGCCTCCCACATTCAACTTCCACTCCTTCTGATGTCAACCCCTTGAACCTCATACCCGTCCCCTGTCACACTCCCTCCTCTCTCACTTTCTCCTGTGCCCTTTGGAATGCATGCTCCCTTTCTAACAATTTCCTCCCTGTACATGACTTTTTTTCTCTCACTCTCTGCTCCTCTTTGCTATAACTGAGACTTGGCTCACTCAGTCTGACTCTGCTTTGGAAGCTGCCCTCTTTTATGGTGGCCTTTATTTCTTCCACACTCCACACCCCGATGGCAGTGGTGGATGCTTGGGGCTCCTCCTCTCCTCTATCTGCCATTTCCGAACCATTCCTATTCCTCACTCTCGTTCTTTTCTCTCCTTTGAGGCTCACACTGTCCAGCTTTTTTCTCCTCTCCCTGTCTACGTGGTGGTCATCTATCGCCCACCTACCTCTACTCATACCCCTTCTGCATTTCTCTCACTTTGAATCCTGGCTCTCCTTCTTTCACTCCTCTGACTCCGCTGTTCTTCTCCTTGGGGACGTCAACTGTCATATTGCTGACCACTCTCTCCCTTGGGCTTCCCACTTTCTCTCTATAACCTCTTCGTTTTGCCTCCAACATTGGACTGCAGCAAGCACCCACGAGGATGGCCACTACCTTGACCTAGTTTTCACTAAAAACTTCTCTCTCTGATTTCTCCATTTCCTCTTTTTCTCTCTCTGACCCTCATCTCATTTTCTCTCTCACTTCTTCCCTTCTCCACCTCCATCTACCCCTCATTTCTGTAGAGACCTGTACTCTATTAACATACCAGATTTTGATTTCACTTTGCGCTGCTCCCTCTCCTCTCTCAGCTCTGCTCCAGACCCTGACAACCTGGTCAGGAAGTACAACTTTGCCCTTTACTCCTCTCTTGATGTACATGCATCCCTTTCTCTCTGTCATTCTCACCCTACACCATGGCTAAATTGCCACACATGTATGCTGCGTTCCTGCACTCATTCCTCTGAGCGCCTCTGGAGGAAATCTCACACTCTCGCAGACATCCTTCACTGCAAATGTATGCTGTCCTGTTTCAAATCTACCCTCTCTCAGGCTAAACAAAGCTACCTTTCTTCACTAATCAACACGCAAAAGTCTAACCCACGCGACTCTTCTCTGTTCTCTTCTTCTTTCTGTGCCTTAAAGCCCTTCTTTCCATTATGTGTTATTTCTATTTGTTATTTACAGTATTTGATTATCACACGTATTACTGCTGTGAAGCGCTATGCACAGTACATGAATGGCAATATATAAATACATACATACATACATACACCAAAATCCATCTGCAGATTGAGCATTTAAAAGTCCAGTTGGATTTTTAAGAATCCAAAAATCTGAAACACGAGAGGGGGAGTACATTTTAGTAGTGTCTCCAGTTGTATATATACTATACAGTATATCCCCTCAAACCTCCCTCCAAATAAATTAGGGAGAGATGCCTACAGTAGCGGCCGCCTTTAACCTCCTGCGTCCGCCACCGCTGGCTTTTTGAAAACGCGTGCAGATGCGGCTTTTTTTTGCCGTTTTCCAGCGCCACACGCGCTTTCAATGATAAGCGCCATTAGCGCTTGTCTAGAGATGCAGCCGATGCGCGGAGGACCCCGGCTCAAATTGAAAACATGCCCGCATTAACACAGGCAAGCTGGAGGATTAAAGGGGCCGCGACAATATGCTGCAAAAGAAGCACAGCTGAGGTATTCTGGGCTTGGCATTATTTGATCAAAGGATGTAACCAAAAGTCTCCTTTGTCTTGCAGATTTAGTTTGCACTATGTATATTTATTTCCCCATTTATTGCTATCCCAATGGGAGAAGCGCAGAGATTCACTTTCTGTTTTTTCGTATATGTATAGTGAATCCTTTCACCAGCTGCATGCTCCTCACATGAGAAGCGCCGTGAATATATATTTGTTTTACTTTTTCTGTTGGGCCGAATTAAATCCTTAGCAGCACGCTCCTAGAGGGCACCACTATTAGGGTGTGAATAATGTATTTAGCCAACCCACCTGCAACTGCTTATTGAGCAGCTTGAAAGAGGCCAGTCCCTCCTTTTTAAAGGTATATCATCTAACAGTAAGGTCCCTGCAAATTCACCCGTCACTCTACTTGCTTACAGGTAAGTAGCTTCACTGGTATATACCAGTTTTTTACTGCACTAAGTTACATAGCTTAAGCTTAGTATATTAACCCCTTTAGAGTTTATTTCACATAACATTAGTATGCATTTAGCATAGGGACCTGCTACTGAGACTTATCTTGACGTTGGTTAGCAGGCTTGTCATTATTTTATCAAACGATGTAACCAATATTCTCCTTTGTCTTACAGATTTATTTTGCACTATGTATATTTATTTCCCCATGCATTGCTATCCCAATGGGAGAAGCGCAGGGATTCACTTTCTGTTTATTCTGAGAGATACGCTAATGACTATGCTAAGGTTACCCCTGAAGAAGTGATCTATTTTCATGAAACGCATAGGGTTAACACTTTGGGGACTATTGTCTTGGACTGTGGCTGCTTCCTGTGAGGAGATTAGGCTATCCCGTGCTGTCGGCCAGTTGTAGATTTTGACGGTGGGTCCGCGGTGAGCAAAGACTTCCCTGTATGTGCGCGCAGTCTGGCAATTCAGCGCAGAGAGGCTGCACACACGGTGACCACGTGACTTCACGCGCCGTGTCGGAGAAGCTGACGGAGCGGTCTAGTGGGCTCTAAGGGATACTACGGCCACAGGGCTGTATGTGGAGCCCTTTGGACGTGCACAGATCGGTGGGGCTGCCTCCGGTGTGATCCGTGAAGGCGTTGCCGGTCCGGCTTGAAATATAATGCAGCCATCTGTGTGCGGAGTCCGTCGGCGGTGTTTCAGTGACTTCTTTGAACACATCCCAATCCTGCTTGTCGTAAGTAGGATTCTAATTTATCCCCCTCCGGAGTAGTCAGATACCAGTCCTTTACCCATGTGTGTGCTACAATTGCATTTTATATATCTCTGTTTATTAAATTAGTTTTAAGTTCAGTAATTAGGTGCTATTTTGTTTTGTGTTGTTCGTTTTTGCGGGTTTGTTAGGTTTGTTCATGTAGTTTTAATCCTTTTTTAGTATTGCAACTGCGCACTATGATTGGTCTATTTGTTTTTTTCCCACATATTGTGAGACGGCTTTCAAGAGACTTTTGGAGGTCCTTGGCCCACCATGACTGGACATTAATATTTGGTCAGATTTAACCATCACTTTGGATAGATTACATTGTTATTTGGCACCAGATTATTTGTTTTTTCTATGCAAAGTATATGTAAATGAGTCACGTCCCTACACGTCTGTCCAGCAGAACTGTACTGAGGCACTGCTTATGTACTGTACAACACATCTCTCTAAACATTGCACTCCTAACCCTCCAAATTTTATAGCATAGTCTCAACTAACAACCTAGTGGATGTAGATAGTTTTATTTTAACTTACTTGCTCATATACAGATGTAGCAGACGTTATAGTCCCATTAATGCAATGCGCTGCGTTAAAACCTGTATGTTTTTTACAAGTAGTGCTATCGAAACAAGTAGTAAAGGAAATAATGCATGCGTTATTTTGTGTGTGAACGTTCATTAATGAGGTGTTAATAATGTCTGCCACATATGAACTGCTCACCCACTGAGCGAGACTCATCTTCTCTATGTATTTCTTGAATTTTGCTTTGATTTGAAAATTTGTTCTAAAATTCGACTCAAACCCTATCAAAGCTCGAAGATTTGCAAAGTTTGGATTTTGAGCCCACAAACCTACCCATCCGTCTGGTATACACCAATAGCTTGCTATCTGCATTGTGTACCAAGTTACTGTAAAATAAAAAAACAGAAATGGCGCTTCATGGTGTTTCCCAAAATATAAGATTTATAAGTGAAGAGGCCAAACACAAGCATGAGAACAGAATGATTTTATGAGAGGGTGTCAACAAAATCAGGTGAATAAAGGATGAGGCCCGTACAATTAAATTAGACAGACTACCACAGTTTGTCACTGTTTAAGCAGCAAAGTGACAGTCCTAACATTCAGACCGCCTCAAGGATTACAATGAAGCATCTTAACAGGCGACGTGACATTTGTTTAGTATAATGACCTAAACAATATCCAATGTCTTTTTGCAGTCATTACTATTTAAGTGGCAGCTGGAGGAAAGAGTAAGATGAATACCTAGATAGACTTATGTACCAGGTAGATACAACAGAGAAGCATACCAAGGCAGAGATCCTTGAACAGTTTCTGTTCGAGCAGTTCATAAAGATACTGGCCTTCTCCTCCTGCTCCCAGGTAAAATGGCATGCTGCAACTTCCTTAGATTCAGCGGTCCGCTTGGTGGAAAACTTTCTTGGGGGTGACAGTTAAGAGGGTAGCTGAGATTGTCCTGTGCAAACAACAGCTGCTTCTGGTGATACCAGAGGCAGGAGAGCAGATAATCGAGGGGTCTACCACGCGCCAGGTCGGGATGTCCAGTCAACCCGATCAGAAGACCCTTTCCCATCTTGGAGGGGGCCTAGTACAAACGCTCGCAGATATGCCCATCCCAGATCTGAGGCCATTGGATCACCAATGGGAGGACGCCACCCACAGTATCCCCCGAGACCCTGGATTCCCGTCACCCATCCGGTGGAGAGGATTCCACCATCAAACAGAAGGGAGGATCCCTTCCCACAGAAGAGAGTTCCTAACACCGATCCCCGTCGAGAGACCCGGCTGATGACTGAGTTTGCTAACTCAGGAGAGGATGAGATGGACTGTTCCTAAGGCAGAACTACTTCCATGCTTCTCTCCGAGGGGACAACGATCTGAGGTTGGTCCCAGCATCGGTGGAGGGGAAAACAGTAAAATCCCTGGTGGACTCTAGATTTGGAAAAACTCTGATCCTAGTGGGCCTAATTCCAAATAACCGACTATCCTATGACTCTCCATGGAATATCGTATGTATCCATGGGGATACAAAGAAATAACCGACGGTGAACATCCTCCTACGTATCAATGATCAGGAGGCTAGACTACAAGTAGTAGTTGCTCCCTGGCTACCTGCCCCTGTTCTACTTGGCTGAGACTGGCCCTACTTCGGAATATTGTTGGCTCCTACTCATTCTAAGCCTACTTCTCTGGTACCAGAGAAGCCAGGGGACTTGTTCCCCTTTTTCCCAGAGATTTTTCCCCATACACACCGCGTCCTACAGACGCATAAACAGAGATGTGCGGAAAAAGAGGACTGGTTAAGAAAGGCTGGGACTCTAGGTAACCTTAGTCAGTCCAACAGACTGCAAGTCATGGCAGGAAATGACCAAGATGGGGAACAGACAGAAATGGGAATTTTGCCAAACCTGGCTCTTCCTGTCTACCATCAGAAGCAGAGGGAAGACCCAGCTCTGGCTAGATATTATGAGAAGGTGGTAACACTAACATAGTGAAGGAATAAGGCGTAAGGGTATTTCCACATTTCGAACTACTGAATGACATCCTATATCATGTGAATAAGGTTACACAAACAGGGAAGGTAAGACACCAAATATTAGTCCCTACAGTTTTTATTAAAACAGTGTTTACCCCAGCCCATACTCTCCCATGGGGTGGTCATCTGGGCAGCGATAAGACCAAGAACCGCATCTCGTCCAGGTTCTACTGGCCAGGCATACGTGGTGATATCATGAAACTATGTGAGACATGTCCTGAATGCCAGTTAACTAGCCAAAAGGGACAGAAGCCAGCTCACTTGATTCTTCTGCCCTTCGTCTCGGTCCCTTTCAAGAGGTTTGGTGTAGATCTGTTAGAACCTTTAGAACCCTCTGCAAAGGGACATATGTTCATACTAGTTGTCATAGATTATGCCACCAGATATCCTGAGGCCTTCCCTCAGAGATCAGCCACTACTAAACGGTAGCTCACAGGCTGTTGGTCCTTTCCAAGTTCTCCGCCGCACCGGGGAGGTGAACTACGACATCTCTGAACAAGGGTTCAGAAAGGGTAAACAGATCTACCACGCAAACCTCCAGAAACCCTGGAAAACGATGAGATCGCTATTCATCCACCCTCTGGAAGGAGAGATGGATTTAGCTGCAGGCTTATAACCTTTTGGCCAAAGGGTTTAACTAAATGACCCTTACTCATGAGCAGATAAGCACTGAAGTTTTGTACTTTATGTTGTGTCATTTTGTATTATTTATTTATTTATTTATAAAATATTTTACCAGGAAGTAATACATTGAGAGTTACCTCTCGTTTTCAAGTATGTCCTGGGCACAGAGTAAAACAAAATAATACATGGTTACAAATACAGTTACATAAATGAACAAGGTATACATTATATACAAGACATTGCATGCACAGTTAAAGAAAATATATATTATGAGCGTATGAAACAGTTACAGACCAGATTAAAGTGTGAGACAACCTTAGATTTGAAAGAACTTAAGCTGGTGGTGGATATGAAAGTCTCTGGTAGGTTGTTCCAGTTTTGGGGTGCACGGAAGGAGAAGGAGGAACGTCCGGATACTTTGTTGAGTCTTGGGACCATGAATAGTCTTTTGGAGTCTGATCTCAGGTGATAGGTACTGCATGTGGTAGGGGTGAGGAGCTTGTTCAGGTAGCTGGGTAGCTTGCCCAGAAAGTATTTGAGGGTGAGACAGGAAAGGTGAACTTTGCGCCTAGACTCTAGTGATGACCAATCTAGTTCTTTGAGCATTTCGCAGTGATGTGTGTTGTAGTTGCATTGGAGAACAAAACGACAAATTGAATTGTAGAGGGTGTCAAGTTTGCTAAGGTGGGTTTGAGGAGCCGAGCCATATACTATGTCTCCATAGTCAATAATTGGCATTAGCATCTGCTGTGCAATACGCTTTCTGACCAGGAGACTTAGGGAGGATCTGTTCCTGTAAAGTACCCCTAGTTTGGCATAAGTCTTGGTTGTCAGGGTATCAATGTGCATTCCGAATGTTAAGTGGGAGTCAAACCATAAGCCCAGGTATTTAAAACTAGTGACAGGTGTTAGGGTGGTGGTAGCGTTGGTTCTAATCAGGAGCTCAGTCACTGGAAGCTTTACAAATTTAGTCTTGGTCCCAAATACCATTGTTACAGTCTTGTCAGTGTTTAAAAACAGTTTGTTTTGGGAAATCCAGTTTTCGAGTCTCAAAAAGTCAGACTGAAGTATGTGTTGAAGGTCAGAGAGGCTATGGCTGTGTGCATACAGGATTGTGTCATCTGCATACATGTGTATTGAGGCTTCCTTACAAGCTGTGGGAAGATCATTAATGAACACTGAGAAGAGTAGGGGCCCCAGAACAGAGCCTTGCGGTACACCACAGGTGATATCCAGGGGGTTGGAGTTAGAGCCTGAGATGGACACATGTTGGGATCTTCCTGATAGGTAGGACTGAAACCAGTTTAAAGCATGTTTCCCTATTCCAGAGCTCTGGAGTTTGTTAAGCAGGATAACATGATCAACTGTGTCAAAAGCCTTTGCAAAATCTAGGAATACTGCACCAGTGAGTTGTCCCCGTTCCATTCCACACTGGATTTCATTGCAAACTTTTAGCAGGGTAGTTACGGTGGAGTGTTTGGGACGAAACCCAGACTGGAATTGGCTAGGGAAATTTGTCTTGGTGTAGAAATCGCTTAATTGGGAGTGGACACATTTTTCCATAACTTTGGATAGAATTGGGAGAAGTGAGATTGGCCTGTAGTTTGAGACAGTGTTTTTGTCCCCACTTTTGAAGATTGGGACAACTCTGGCAGTTTTCCAGGTCTTAGGGATATGGCCTGCAGACAGGATAGAGTTGACTATGGACGCAATTGGTTTGGCAATAGCTGGGGCACCAAGTCGTAGGAACCTAGATTGTAGTAAGTCGGGTCCACATTGGCTGCTTAGTTTTAGTTTGAGGAGCGCTTGTGTAATCTCCTCTTCAGATACTGGGCTAAATTGAAAATTGTGGGCAGTGTTGGGAGGGGGTGGGACTGTAGGGATACTCCGAGGATGAGATTCATGTTTGGGGTTTGTGCTGCGTTTCGCTAATAAGTTAGTGGCACACCCCACAAAGTAATCATTGAATGCATTTGCAATGTCAGTGGGGTTTGTCAGAGTAATATCCCCCTTAGTGATATTACTTGGTTGTTGATGGTTAGGAGCCTGGAATATATTGTTGATAACCTTCCAGAAGTTACCTGGGTTTGATGTATTTTGGTGGAGATTGTCAGAGTAATATTGTGCTTTTGCATACCTTGTTTGCCTTGTGCACACGTTCCGCAGGCATCTGTAGTGATTGAGATCCTTGGTAGTGCCAGTTACTTTGTAGCTTTTCCACAAGGCATCCCTGAACTGGTAGAGTGCTATAAGGTCAGGTGTAACCCATGGAAGGTGGGCCCCCCGTACCCTTATTCTGCGTAGTGGAGCATGGGTATCGCAGATTTTTAAGAACTCGGATTGGAAATAGTCTAGCGCAGAATCAGGGTCGGGAATTAAATCGATTCTGTGCCATGGGCAGTTGGTAAGGTCATCCAGAAACTGTTGTGGGTTAAAGTTTTTAAATGTTCTAGTGAGGAGAACTTTAGGGCTTGAATGGGGCGGTTTAATTTTCCTTACACAGTACACTATTGCATGGTCACTGAAAATATCAGGAAGGATGCCAGAGGATTGGATTCTGCTGGGGTTTGAGGAGAAAATCCAGTCTAGCAAGGAATGATTATGCGACTTCAGGTTTATTCGTGTGGGTTGGGAAATGAGTTGCGATAGGTTAAGTGACTTGAGTTGTATCTGGATTATGTGGTTTTTAGGGTCAAGCCAATTGAAGTTGAAATCCCCTAGAACTAGCAGCTCACTCTTCTCATTCAGAGAGGAAATGGAGGCAAGAAATTGGGTGATATCAGTCAAGGATTGTAGAGGGGCTTTAGGGGGGGCGGTAGATGCCAGCAAGCAAGAAGGGCTTAGAAAAGGGGAGGCAGATTTTGCCAACTAGAGTTTCAAAAGAGGGTGGACTTGGTGGGCAATGTAACAGTGTAAATTGTAAGGTGTCTGCAATATAAAATAACACCCCTCCTCCTCTATTTGACCTATCTCTCCTAAAAATGGAGTATCCCTGAATGTTGATATTTGCATCAGGGGTTTTAGAGGATAGCCATGTTTCTGTAAGAACGATGGCTTTGGGTTTATGCATAAGGCACCATGCCCTTAGTTCATCCAGTTTGGGCAGCAGGCTCCGGATGTTTATATGGGCGACAGATAGCCCTTTTTGGAATTTAAAGGTGGAATTCTCAGGGGCATGGGACAGAGCTGAAATGGGAGGACCTGGGTTAGTTTCAACATCACCTGCTAGAGAGAGTAATAGTATGAGTAGAAATTTGGGTAGTTGTTTGCAAGTTGTAAATTTGTGGTGTTTTCCATTTGAGTGTGCGGTGGTTGGTGTGCTGGTTTTTAGAGTTCTCCACCAACATTCAGTAGATAGTGCAAGGCTTTTGAGTAGTCCAGGGTGTATGGTGATGTTGGGTGTGGACCAGGATGGAGGAGTTTGTAGTGGATAGAGGGAGTAACATCTCCATGAGGCCAGGAGAAAGAAAAAAGTTAGAAGACATAGCAGGTTCATGATGCCAGAGGTAGGCAGTGCTGCAAGGAGCTGTTGTGAGCAGAGTGAGTGTGTGCAGACTAAACAGCAGGGGTGGGCCTGTACCTTGTCAAGTGTTTTGCTGCATTGCAATGCTAGGGTCAATTCAGGGTTTCAGTGTTTTGTGCAGTCAGTTTTGGGAGAGGCTGCAGTGAAAGAATTTGTAAAGGGGTGGGGGGCTAAACTATGCAGGCTAACAAGCTTGGGATCATAGTGTGATCTGAATAGCTTACTGTTTGTTGTCTTGAGTATAAGAGTTTGCAGTAGATGCAGTCCCCAGTCACCTCTGGTCAAACTGTAGTCTAACTGTTTTTATCACTTAAAAAGCTCACTTTAAATGCCTCACTGCCTAATGCAGTTCCTGCCCAATGCAGCGAAGGTGTTAGTATTATACACAAAAAAAAGTCACATGACCCTCCCCCTCCCCAATCAGTCAGCTTGTTCCATTTGGTCAATTAACAGCACAGAGTTAAGAGGGAAAAAAAAAAAAAAAAACTTTTTACATTCAAACATACTAACTTATATATCAATTCAACAAGGCCAGATTCAGTCTTATACAGAGGGTTTCAACATCAGGAACATACCTGTGAAGAGAATGCAATTAGATCCATGTCATATCAGCTGAGGTTATTGGTTATTGGTCTTGCATGAAGAAAGTGAGTATATTAACTATATATATATATATTAACTGTAGTCTAACTGTTTTTATCACTTAAAAACCTCACTTTAAATGCCTCACTGCCTAATGCAGTTATGTTGCGTTGGCCTTTCTGTTTTTGTTTGTATATCTTTCCACGCTCAGTAGCACTGCTTTTTGACACTATTATATATGCTGTATATATGATGTGAGGGTGGGTTTGGGGGTTCTGGAGCTTGATGGGTTAGGCTAAGGTCCCGTTGCACGCGTCCGCACGGCTGGCTTGCTTGCCGGCGGCGCGTGCAACTCGCTGTACCGTGATCTGCGGTCTACAGGATACTTTTCTCGGAGCGGGGGGGCGTGGCCAAACGGGTCGGGGGGGGCGCGGCCATGATGTGAGGGGGCGCGGCCATGACGTGAGGGGCCGGAGTGGGAGGTGGGCGGGAGTGGGAGGATTGACAGGGAGGGGGGGGCGTGGCTTGAGCGGAGGGACCCGCTACTCTTCCCCCCCCTCCCTCCACGGGCTGCCACGGGCTGCAGGTAAGTAAAAAAAACACACACACGCAGGCACTCATACATACATACATACACACACACACACACACACAGACAGAGACAGGCACGCACGCACTCATACACACACACACACAGACAGAGACAGGCACGCACACAGACAGGCACACACATACACACACACAGACACACACACATACACACACACAGGCAGGCACTCACGCTGCTTTCACTCCACACTCCTCCCCGCTCCCCGAAGCCTCTCCTCCTCCCGAAGCCTCCCCTCCTCCCGCAGCCTCCCCTCCCCATTGGCTCACAGCCACACCACGTGACGCGTCAACGCTAGGAAACACCATTCTGTTGTGTCTCCTAGCGGCTGACGCGCCACAGCGTGTAGTCAGCTGTGCAGCCAGTGGGGACCGGGACCGGCTTGCGAGGATTCCCCTGCTGGTGGGGAACTCGCTACATTGCCGCCCGCGCCAACGAGCGCAGCGGGTCCCAGGCCTTATGCAACTGTTGTTGCTTGGAGGAGTGGCCCCTCCTCCCCATGATTTAAAGCTCGCCTGTCCCCTTTCCAGTTAGCAGTTTTTATCATGATCCTATGTATCACAGACCCAGTATGGTCTTTCTTCCTCCAGCAGAAAAGAGAGGTGCATGAGAATTATGACAGGTAGTGTTAGGTCCTGCAGAATGGTCATGCCGTGACGTGGCTGCATGCTTATAACCTTTTGGCCAAAGGGTTTAACTAAATTACCCTTACGCATGAACAGATAAGCACTGAAGTATTGTACTATATGTTGTGTCATTTTGTATCTTTGCGCTGGTCTTTGTGTTTTTGTTTAATTTGTACTGTTGTGTTCCACAATTTTGCTCTTGTGTTTGTAGTCACATCAACCAAACAGCCCCCTGAATAAAGCATTTACACAGCCTGGATTCATGACCACTTCTCCACACACCCACAAACGCACTTACCGGTAGAGATGGGTAAAAGTTCTGCTGAGTTTATATTCCGTGTTCAGTTTAAAAATAGCTGAATTGTTTTTATTCTATCAATGAAAATCCGGTTGGCAAAATTTGTCAAATCTGGAATCCGTTGACGGATTCCGAATCACTGATATATGGCTTATGGTGGAGGTGAGTAGAGTAAAGTGAGAGAAAACGTGAGACGGCAGCAAAATAGGATTCTCTCTACTCAGAATCGGACAATTGGTTGCGGTTGTCTCACTGCAACCAAGTCTCTGACAGCCAGGTAAGGTTAAAGGGTTTGGTTTTTAGTGTAGAGGTTTAGGCTGAGTGGTTAAATTCATTAGGGTAGAGGATTAGGGTGTGTTTCAGGTAATGAGTTTTAGGGTCAGGGGTTAAAGTGTGTAGGATAGGGGATTAGGGTTAAATGTTTAGGGTAAGGTATATTAAGGTAAGAGGTTAAGGTTTGTCGGGTAGGGGTAACGTTATTATTATGGTTAAGATTAGTGGTTTTTAGGGTAAGGTTAGGGACTTACCTTGGGGGAAAAGCAGCTGGTAGAGTGCTGTCCCAGCAGCGAGGTGACAAGCAGCTGAGGACCACTCTACTCCACCAAAAACCATATTTCAGTGATTCGGAATCCAATAAATACTGAATTTCTAAGAATCTGGAAAAGGATTCCAGACGAAATCTGATGGTGTATTCCAGCCGGATTATTTACTGGCCAATCCGTCTTCTGATTTCGAGGTAATGATCGGACGTGGATAAAATCCGTTCAGGAAATCTTCCGAATGAATTCTGACTGTTGTGCCCATTTCTACTTACAGTACCAACCAACCAACCAACCAAACACTGCCATTAACAGCACTTACAGTACATCCCAAACTACCATCTGTAAGTCTTTAAACATACGTCTGAGTTCACAAGCTTTCTTGGGCAGTAATATGTAAAGGATAGGAAGCTTAAAGTAGTACACCCAGTATACTCATTTGCATGTGGAAACCCAGAGGTCTGCAGTGTAACCACTGTATGATATGTAATAATGGGATGAATGAAGCAGGTTTAGGGGAACTGTTTATGACATGAGAGGATTCTCTATCTTTGTACAGTGTACTTTGTACAGTGGAGGGTTTTGTAACTTTTTTTTCCCACCTTAGCCCAATTACATTTGATATTGATGTAACGCCCTTTCCTAGCTCCAAACGGGACACATTGGATAGATCCATAAAATATATGCTTCGTCTCCCAGGCCAAACAAATGGTGCTGGGTTGGTGCAGGCTTTGACATGCATGATAGTTGGATAGAAAATGGGTGCCAGGAACTTTTATGACACAGATGCATATTTATTGAACACAGTCCAGAAAACCAAATCAAAACATAGTTAAATATGAGATGATACAAACAGATGTCCAAATCATAAGATTGGGGGAGATTTCATCCTCTAGAAGGTCCTGAGTTTGCCCAGAGGAGGGACTTACCTTGATACCTGTAGAAATGGATGGAAAAGATGTATTCTGCTCGGGGAGCCTTCCAAGTTTGCCTGTCTGACATATATTCAGGTTGCTGAGCTAGTAAATCTTTTTTTAAATATGTAGCATACCTGCTCTATATACATAAACTTCCTGATCATCTCTACAGGTGCTTACTTAGAAAAAGGGGCATGGTACGAAACTCCAAAATGATAAAAGGTGAAATGACATAGCTGGCTGCAGACTAGTCACACGTAAACCTATTTACGGACATCCATGAGAACTTCACTTAGAACTCTGAAGAACGGCTTCTAGAACACAGACGTGGCTATTTATGTCTGCAAACTCCCTATAATGACATCACTTGTGACTAGGTAAAAGAGGGCAGAACCATCGTTTAACCCCTACTATCACTCAACCCTTAAACCACTTAGTAGCCAACCAAGGTTGGGCCACATTGACAGAAAATTATAAATTCAATAGAATAGGGGGACATATAATTTGAAATGGGAGCCCCCTCTCCAAAAGCAAATCTTTACCACTAGGTCAGACCTTTAAAAAAAATCACAATCTACTGTAAATGGCTGAAATAATGTGAACTCAAACTTCTCACTAATGCATTATGAGAGCTTCCAATTGCAATCATAGTTTCCTTGTTCAATACAGTAGACCCGATAGTAGTGAAACAAAGAGGGTACCTGAGCAGAACAGGAAAGATCATTCTAACCAGTTAATAGTATCAAGCTTATTGAGTAACATTGTGAGATTAGTTTTTCGTATGCAAATGTTGCCCACCTTTTGAGTCTGCATTGAAATACGAAATCTAATTTCCCTTCAACATGAATGTTTATTAATAATTACACTTTTTTTTCGTGCCATCGACTCTCTAAAGCCTGATTGATTTCATCTGTAATAATTTCGGCTTGCATAAAAAATAAACTTGCTTTATCTGCACTCTGCAGCACCTGCAAAATACTTTGATGACACAATGCTGAAGCCACCTGTCACAAAGTGTTACTCGTCCTATTTAAAAGAAGACGGTGCAATGTAGAACACACTGACAAACCTTCACGTTCTGAAATGAATTACAGCTGGAAGCTTCCAGAACATGACAGGCTTTTCTCTCCCTCCCTCCCTCGTCCACTCAACCCCCCCCCCCCCACCCATCCTCAAAATGAAAATCAGAGAAAGTTGAGGAGTTTCATTCCTGTAGCACTGCACATAGTTGCCAACTTTTGGGATAACACTTTTCAATGCCAGTTGGATGTGTACGAAACAGTATTGCAGTCCTTCTGCATTGCAGTGACAGGGATTCCTGAGTAATATGAGCATCTGATTCTTAACCACAGTGGGTTTGTGGAACTGTTTAAATGGGCAATCTAAGCAGGCCATTCTTTTTGCCAATTTGTGTTTTTAACATTGGATTGAAGCAGGGCTTCTCCGGGGCTGAACTACGTTCATTTCAGCTCCGGGGACCTGTTGCTTCCCGAAATACTTACCTCCATAAGGAGTGCCAGAACATACGAAAAGGAAAGAGTCCGCGCTCGTGCTGTCCTCTGAATTCAACTTGAAAGGTCCCCTTGCAGCTGTGTATGCTGGAGCAACTCCCCAAACGCTCCTAGATCGAGGTCCCCCAGAGGGGATCTCAGAAAGACAGAAAGAAACGCGCACACAGGGATCAGTATTAAAATATAACACATTTAATATTTGGTCAAGTGACAACACATATAGTAACAAAAAACAACTAAATAGAACAATTACAGAAATAAAAAATTATACAGTACACAACAATGAAATAAAATGTAAAATCCCTGCCCCATGAGGATACTGGACTGACACTAGCTTCTATGAAGCCACAGAGCGGGTGGCCCTGGCGGGCACTGATGTAGCATCTGGACTGCACTAGGACTGCGCTGATGTAGCTGGTGCAGTCCGGACGCTACAACAGCGCCCGCCATGGCCAACCGCTCTGCTGCTTGTGGTTAGTCTCTACCCCCCTATTTGTGGTTCTTTTAATCACTTTGATGTTGCCGAACATTGCAATTGAGTGTTTTTTAGGCAATTTGTTTTTTTTCTGTGTGGCTTCATAGAAGCTAGTGTCAGTCCAGTATCCTCGTGGGGGAGGGATGTGACATTTTATTTCATTGTTGTGTACTGTATAATTTTTTTAATTATGTTGTTGTGCTATTTAGTTGTGTTTGGTTATTATATGTATTGTCACTTGACCAAATATTAAATTTGTTTATATTTTAATACTGATCCCTGGTGCGCTGTGTGGGCGCTTCTGCATATCCCCAAAAACAATAGCGCCAAATAACTGGCTGACAAGCCAACTCCAGCAAGGTGTGATAAATTACACACTGCAATAAAATTACATAAATTACTCGATCCCACTTAAAATTCCTGCTTCCTTATTTTATTTATATATATATTTATGTATATGTATTTTGAATCCAAAAAAAGGGGGGCTGGATGGAGAGTGGGAGTGAAGGTCGGCTTCAATAGAAGACCCCAAAGTTAAAGGCCTTTCCCATGTTTTGACCAACCTTTATAAGTGGTTTGCTGAGGAGTAGCCACTCCCTCAATGGATATCAATGGTTGGCCTCCCTTGTGAACTGGTGGAGGGAGTGGGTAGGGTGATCATGTCATGCTTCATACTTTCTTAGACGTAAACTCATCCGTGCACACACATCCTTAGATACTCTTGTAAACATAAAAATATACATCTTCCATACTGTATATGAGGAGATGTAAACCTCTATAGAAGATCTGTGTCAAATGTAAGAGACTTGACTGGATTTATCACTGTAGAAATCAGTCCCAAATGCCTTGATTTTCTGTGTGTCACATATTACTTTATGTCAGTTACCGGCGCCAGTAAAAAGGATCCCCATGTCTTCCATGTTGGAGCATTATATCAGCCATGAATTATACTGCTAAAACAGACCACCCATTGGGAGCAGCATTACTGCCTATGGAGAGAGAAAATCTTACGGCATTAAGCCAGCTGTGACAATTTCAATTAATCCCAGCTTAATGGCCACCTTTGCAATGTAATGATTTCTTTGTGCGTTGACTAGACAGCCAAGGAAGCTTTGAATTCTTGCTAGAAAATGGTGTTTGAGAATTGTTGAAGTGATGATGAATACAGTAGCTTTGTGGTTCACTGGGGCATATCTCCTAAGCAGCATTCTGCCATACGGTTCCTCCTAAGCAGCATTCTGCCATACGGTTCCTTCTGAAGCTGGAAGAAATCTTATAGCAACTCGACGTGTACAGTATGGGCGAGAAGATATCTTCCTGAGCTGGAAGGTGACTTAGGGCAGAAGACTGCTTAGTATATATGGCCCAATTCCTTTGATGCAAGTGAATCCCATTGTGAGCTGTTTGTGATATTGTCCAAGTCACTTTACCTCCCTGCGGCTCAGCCACCAAATTAGATTGTAAACTCTGCAGGGAGGACACAAAGGTAGCCTTTAACAGTCTATATACTGTACAGTGCTACATCCATTGTCAACATTTATAACAAAAAGCAACAAAAAAAGCACTATTATTACTACATTCAAAGATAATTTCACACATTTATGCCATTTAATAAAAAGTCCAGCATATTTATTGCAATTCTATACTAGTCATTTCCCATCTGATGTCATCTCCTATTGCTGCATTTCTGTGATTTCTTATCCCATCTGTTTAATCTTCTTTACTCCACACAGCAGTTGACATAAAATCCTCTTATCTTGCTCTCCCGGGTCAATTTTACTTTTAAGATGCTGCCTGACTTCTACATCTGATGTATTTTATCTTTTAGCTAGTGCCTCTAATTCAATCCTTACTATATATATATATATATATATATTATTAATTACTAATGTAAATATATGAAGTATGACTTGTTTACATAGAGGGGAATATCATTATTTGCTGTGTTCTTGTTCTTACTCACCGGAAAGACAGGATAGGAACTTCAACTTATATAACTCTGTTTGTCTTTAATTTGCCTCTCTCTACAACAGTAATATTAAGAATAATTTTCTCATATAGAGCTGTCAGTGTATACAAAGCTGTTCATAGAATGTTTGCAGGCGCAATACACCCCTGTCCCGTAGAGCTTACACTCTAATTTTGGTGCCTAATGTCCAAGGAGACAAAGTGAGTAGCCCAAGGTCACAAGGAATGTGTACACTGGGATACACACTAATCTGTCCTCTGACAGAGAAGGGTAATGCTTCATTTTATTCCATTATTAAGGAGGAAGAAGCAATATTAAAATACCCTCACCAACCTCCCCCCATACTAGTCTGACTTTATTTTTCAACAAAATGCATTAATCAACCATATTTAATCAATGCCACATCTCATTGCTTCCTATAATGGGAATTCACTATTGAATTCAGATATGTTGTACACATGCTATATTTAAATTACAGCTCTTATTATCTTGGGGAAGAATTGTAATCAAGCTTCTAGATATTCGTATGAGATCGCACTGTATGATCACCCAACATTATGCTGTATTCCTGCAGATTGAATCCAAGCTCAGTTGGGTATAGATATGGAATAGCATTCAAGAGAGATAAACAAGTGTTGAGAAAAGATATGAGTGGTTTGTTTACTGTTTTCCGATTTTAATCATATAAAAGTACTGCAATTATTTCGTCAAATTGAATTATTCTTACTAAAGCTAGATGTATTTTTTTAATTAAAAACATGAGCAGCTATACGCGGATAGAGGATTACAGAGAGACAAAGAAAGATCTGTAGAGACAGAGCATATTACAACATTTTTGCAACAAAAGAAAATATGCAATGCAGTTACTTTAATCTTGCTGATGACAGGAAGTCCAGTGACCTCCGAATGACACCTGTCATTTGGGGTTGTGACCACGAAATTAGTTGGGTACCAATCTGATAATCGTGATGGCCCCAGCCCTGGTGATGATGTAAATGGGAAACAAGCATTAATTTGATGATGTACATGGCGGCGTGTTAGGGCTCGTGTCGTTCAAGGTACGTTATTAGGGTCGTGGAAAGGATTACGATTACTTACTGTTTCTAGAGACCTGACATTTCTATAGTGTCACTACATATTTAGTGTCAAAGAGCAAGAAACAAACACTCGTGAAAGCGCTCAACTACTATAACAACTTTGTGACTAAACTGTATCTACAGTGACGGCACAGTGAAAAATGATAATAATGTGAATGGTAAACAAACTTAAAACACTCTAAATAATACAGTGAATATATACAATCATAGACAATGTATCAATTAATAAAATTCTAGTCTATAGAATCCTAACCTCCTACAATTATGAGCAATATTGGGATGGCAGCCTTTAAACAATAGTAAATAAATCCTTCCAATGGGATCTATATCGAATACAGTTTTAAAGAGCAATGAAGTCCCAGGCGCAGGCCCTGGTTTACAATACCAGTCCAAGGGTGATGGTGTGTCCTATTTGGTTGAAAAAACCTCAACAGTCTCTGAACGATGAAGGCAATCTCGCTAAGCATGGTGAGTGGAATCCATACTGAATAAAGACAGAAAAAACAAAAACACCATTGCGTAGCACAAAACAATCGTGGGCAACCCTCACCCCCTGCTAACTACTTACAGTGATGTAGTAGTCAACATACACTGATTGGTATCTTTGGGTCTTGTAGGCTGTCACGTTGTAATCCTCAAATCAGGGTTTGGGCCAGACTGAGAGAAAGACAGAAAACAAAGCACACAATGGTGTAGCACTCCTTAGCTATATCAATCCCTAACCCGAAGCCAACTACCCCGAAGCCAACTACTTACAAGAATAAGAAAGTCAGCAATCTTTGAAAGGTATCTTTGAACCAGGGATCCAATCGTCACAGCTGGATCCTCCTCCATGGCTCTCCAGTATTCAAACCCTCGTTATGTAATGACATGGAGAACTATGGGCGGTGCAAGTATAACAATTTATTAAAAAACAATAAAACCCAAAATATGCACTCACATGTGATGGGTGAACATACGTGGCATACAAAGTGCCGTCAGCAGCCTGACAATGAGAGATGGGGAGAATGGAGCGGGGGACAACCCTTGGCGTGATGGAGTGCGGATGGCTCTGCTGATCCGTGGTTGCGCCTCCACGTTCAGAGTCCACCCGTGATGACGTCACTCACGCGCCGATCTTCCTTCTACCAGACCTCCTGCAAACTGTTGTTCCCCTGAAGAAGTGACGTTACAGTCATGAAATGCATAGGGCGGAGCTCAGCTACATGGGCTCAGTGTTTTTCCCCTGAAGAAGTGACATCACACTCACGAAACACATAGGGCGGAGCTTAGCTACGTGGGCTCAGTGTGTCAACAGTTTGGAGGAGGTCTGGAAGAAGGAGGATCGGTGCATGAGTGACGTCATCACGGGTGGACTCTGAATGTGAAGACGCAACCACGGACCCGATTACTACTTTTTATATGATGGTGACATGCGCTATATTATGGCGGTGCCCTCACATGCCACTTCAATCGATGGCAGAGAGAAGATGTTGAGGATGGACGTCAGTTGAAGAAAGAAGATAAAGAATTCCTTTTTTTGATTTAACATCCAAAGGAGGACTATGCTACAATCAAGAGAGGATGTGGGTTTCAAGCAAGGCCGAGGATGGCTTGTTGAGGGATACAGATGTTTACAGATGGAGTTGGGTCCTGGATTAGATGTCATTGGAGGTTGCAGGTTTTATTTCTTGTGTCGCTTTTTAAATTATTATTAATTGGGCCATCAAGTGGTAAAGCTTGGATTGTTTTTCTTACCTAACGAAATTTATTTTGGGGGGATTTTTTATGGTCCCATGGATTATCCTTATGGAGTAATTACAAGGGATCAGTGACCCTCAAGATCATGGCAGACATCACCATGGATGGGCAAAGTGTTTTTATTTTAGCATGAACCCCTTTGGTGCCAACGAGGCTTCCTCGGCTCTCCTCGAGAAGGCCTAGGTTAGCCTCACTGGCACTGAAATGGTTATTGACCAATTTAAATATATTGAAATATATATATTTTTAATGACAGGTTTAATTTATGTTTGTATAATGAATTAATGAACTAGATCCCTATAAAGCTGCTTTGCCTAACAGGGTTGTTTTAACTAATTACAAAAATGTATTGTATTTGTAGTGGGTTTATGGTGTTATTTATAAAATTGCAATAGTTATTATTGGGTCCTCCTGAATTACCGCCAACAATGTGCATTGAATATGAAGTTATATTTTTAGTGTATTGCAGAATATTATCGCTGATTAAACAGAATTCAGTGAGTTTAGGCCAAGAGAGGCTTTCCTCAAACCACTCAATCTTAAACATGTCATTGTTCAATGTGCTAAAAAGCTGCTTCCCTGTGCTGGAGAAGATTTTAGTCCCATTTATCTGAACAGACTTAAGCTCTTCCCTGGCAGCGAGAAGCCCTTTTCACCGCATATAGAATATGGGACATTTATAACTTTCATATCTTATGTTGTTAACTGACTATATACTGTACAATGTCAAAGTATTCTCTGCTACACCACACATTTACATTATCCCAGGACCTGTAAGCACATAAGGCTGACATGCCAGCTTGTAACGTACATTTTCAGCTCAATGCCTTAGAAAAGTACATTGGAAATTCATGTCCACGGTTTTAACCACTCATCTATGTCAAAAACGGGTTCCTGAAGCTTGTCAGATCTTTTATTCAGCATGTTGTTGGGAACAGTAACTTTAATTCTATAGCTCAGGTCTATCATAAAATCAAAGACTACAGTTTGGTAAACTCACCCAGAATACTTCATATGTTAACACTTTGTTGTCAGAAATAGGAGCTGCTTACTTTTTGGCCGCATAGAGATTAAAGTTAATTGTTTCTATAAAAGCACTATTGGGGTGGGACCTTCAATGCCACAGAAGCCCCATTACCATCCAACACACAACATCTTCAGTTCAACCCTGGAATACTGTAATTACAATTCACTCTTTCATTTCATTTAAAATAATAATAACAATATGTTCTTGTATAGCGCTGCTAATTTTTGCAGAGACATTTTGCCGACACTGTCCCTGCCCCGTGGAGCTTACAATCTATATTTTTGGTGCCTGAGGAAAAGGGAGATAAAGTGACTTCCCCAACATCACAAGGAGGCGACGCTAGGAATTGAACCAGGCTCCCCTGCTTCAAAGTCAGTACCAGTCAGTGTCTTTACTCACTGAGCCACTCCTTCTCCCTAAGAAGGAAAACGTTCAGTAAAGCTCATAAAATAAGGCAGGGGGGCTCAACTCCAGTCCTCACGCCTCCCCCAACAGGTCAGGCTTTCAGGATATCTTAGCTTCAGCAGGTAGCTCAATCAGAGGCTCAGTCAAAGACTGAGCCTCTGATTGAGCCACCTGTGGTGAAGCAGGGACTGATTGAGCCACCTATGGTAAAGCAAGTACTGATTGAGCCACCTGTGCTGAAGCATGGACTGATTGAGCCAACTGTGTTGAAGCAGGGATATTCTGAAAACCTGACCTGTTGGGGGAGATTGCAGGACTGGAGTTGATCACTCCTAAAATAAGGTATGTGTATTTCTTTATTTATATAGCGCCATCCATGAAATAACACTTTACAGCAGTAACACACGTGACTAGTGATGGCAAATGAATCAAAATTTGTGCCGGGAATTCTTCTCAGATTTTTCAACAAAATTAAATTTCCAGACAGATATTCATAGGTGGTTTGGAGAGTTAAAAATGAATGTGAATGATCCTGCAACCTGAATTCTCGAATGTTAAGACTGTGAGTTCCAGACTCTCTTCTCTCAAGCTGCCTTTCTCTATTTCAGGGTCTCGGACTTCTGGGCGCATTGAACATATAAACAATCGAATGTACAGTGGCGAACGGCGGTATTTCATGCACACGATGGAAGGTGAATGTCACTTTTTAGACCCACAAATATCTGTGGCCGGCACCCCCTAAAGGGGCCTGTATCTCGGGAAGCAGGGGATCCCCGCACCTAAAACCAAAGAGGTTAAACTCCGGAGACCCTCTGCACATCTATAGTATGAATAAAACACTATATCAATAAACAATCATTCCTTACCTTTGCGGTTATGTGCTATGGTAACGAAGTAGCATGAATGTATTTTTAATAATAGTGTACAGTGAGCAGGGTGTCCCCTGAGCTGTACCGCATTGATTTGTGGACCAGGGATCCCCTGCTTCCCGAGTTACAGGCCCCGGTATGTGTCATCGGGTGGCAATGTCGCCGCCATCTTTATAGCATCCCATACGCGACGTGTCCGCTATAAATATGGCGGCGACACTGGCACCGGTGCCCCAAGCCGGGGCCTGTAACTCGGGAAGCAGGGGGTCCCTGAGCCACAAATCAATGCGGTTCAGCTCAGGGGGCCCCCTGCTCCCGCACAATATTATTAAAATACATAAATGCTGCTTCATTAGCATAGCGGATAGCCGCTAAGGCAATGAAGGGGTTAAGGCATAAAAGCATGTTTATTGGGGACAATTGCCCCCAATAAACATTGCAATACACAACATACAATACAGTATTGGGCAAAATTACTATTATCCACAAATGGATAATAGTGCATTTGTCCATTTAAAATACATAAAGAACAATAAATACATTAAATACATAAAGCACTCACCCATATCCAGCTGCCATGATGAAGGCCATCCTCATCTTCATCACCGTCCATGCCCCCTCCGCTGCTGCAAAACAGAAACAAGAATAAAAACATCCAATGTAATGTCCCCTAACCCCTTAATCACCATAGCGGTTATTAACCGCTACAGTCATTAAGGGGTTAACCCACCCTCACCCACCACTCGGGAGGCCTACATACCCTCCCCCACTAACCCCCCACCCCGTGAGGCCTAACCACCCTCAACCACTACCCACAAGGGAGGCCTACCCACATACCCTTGGGGCCAATACCCCCTCCCCCCACCACAACATATACAGTACAATAATGTGCCAAATAACTATTATCCAGATAGGGATAATAGATTATTTGCCCATTATTAAACACATTAACTTGCATAGTAAAATAAAGAAACTTCTACTGACCTCATCAATAAGAAGCCCCCCTCGCCAGCATAATCCTTGTCGTCCGTTGCCAACAAAATACATAGCCAAGGCATTGCAATTACATTCAGATATCAATTAACCCCTTAATCACCTTATAGAATAATAACCGCAAAGGTAATTAAGGGGTTAAGCCACCCTGGCCCGATACCCACCCTTCACACATTCATTTGTACAGTGGCTTCATCACGCAAAAAAAAATTAATAAATAACATATATATATATATACCCAGTTAACCAACCCCACACTGATGAGACCCATTAAGGTCGAAACAGCTGTCTGTGGGTGGGTTTTCTGGGTATGCACCTTAACCCTGGCTGTGCTCAAAGCTGTGACCATGCAGCAAGCTTAAGCCTATAGGGAATCATGTTAAAAATGGTTTTTGAAGCAAAAAGTGTCACTGTGTGCTCATTTGCATGTAATTTCCCAGAATCCCTTGCTGCAGTGGAAGTGCTGTATGCTGGGTGATAATGGGGAAATTATGTTTGATACCTTGATGCAGGAAGTCTGACTGCTTTGTCAGCATCCTGTGGTATTGTTGGACACACACTCTCGCGGGATTTATAACCAGGGGGAGACCAGGTGCGTGCGCACCCTCCTGGCATCCACGGCAGGAGTGTGTTGGACATCACACACGTTATTTATCCACGGAGGCTCCATCGGTTGATTGTAAAGACTTTATATCAATGTCTTATTTTATTCTTGCACAATGTAAGTGTCCGTGATTCATCTGCATGTATATTTTAATTATTAAATCACAGTATTATGCTATGGGAGCCGCGCTGTCTTCTTTTCATTCTACAGATCAAGAGGAAGGTGTTTTTTTCCTGAAGACTGGCAGCGACACCCAGTAGCTGTTGAAAGACACTTTTATTTTTCATCTTATTTATTCACCATATCTTTTGGGGCTTTTCCTTTCCGCTCCCTTTCCCCATTCCCTCCCCTTTCCATCCACCCTTTCCCTCCCACTTGTTTGTATTGTATGTTTATTCATGTTTTGTCCTTAGCTGCTACTTTGTACATTCAGGTACTAGTGTATCCCTCTGGCAATCTATTTTTTTTTTTTTTTTTTTTTTTTTACTACTATTTCAAACATTTTATTGTTTTCTGACAGGGGTACATTCACATCACATGGTTGTTTATAGACAGTAAACTTAATTAACATATACATTTAAAAGTGAACAACCCGAAGCATCTCAAGGTTGATTGATCGAGAAGAGGCGATCTGCCCCTAGTATTTTGTAACCTCCTATGCATTTAGATTCTACTATGTAGATCCCATCCGGGAGAATTAACAGTTTTAGGAGGATCTTAGATCAAACCCCTTATATTAGTACTGTAAAGGATAGGCAGAGAGAGAGAGGGGGAGAAGAGAGAAGAACAGAAGAAGGGGGGAGAGAGGGGATAGGAACGGGGAGAGCTAAGGGAAGGGGTGTAGTTGTCCTCCCCTCCACCTTGTCAAAAGACCCTGAGTAGACATGAACTCCCCCTTAGAGGGGTTAGTGGTCTAATGCAGAGTCCAAATGAAGCATCCATATCTCATTTTTAATCTCTTTAATTATAAGGCCACTGTGCCCAAACTTTCTCATATTGTACTATATTCTGTTTCAGGAGCGCCGATAGGTATTCCATAAGCTTGACCTCGCTTACCTTGCGAAGGACCATTTGCTTAGAAGGGGGTTTAATCTTTTTCCAATTAGCTGCTATTGAGCAGCGAGCCGCAGTCAGAATGAACGAGGCCAGTTTTTTAAGAGGGACAGAGATATCTTCGATGGGTTTCGCGAGTAGGCATATCAGCGGGTCCATCCGGACCTCAACTCCTACCGTCTCCTCAACCAATGAGCATATCATATTCCAGAAAGTCTGGATCTTTGGGCATGTCCACCATATATGCACCAGATCTCCTCTCTGGCCGCACCCCCTCCAACAGAGGTCAGACAGGCCAGGGTAGATCCGGCTCAGCCTACTCGGGATTAAGTACCATTGAAATAGAATCTTATATATATTTTCCTTAGTAGTAGTGCAAATAGAAGTTTTGGCTGCTGCTTCCCAAATATCCTCCCATTCATCTCTGTCTATAACAAGATTGAGGTCTTCAGCCCATTTCAACATATAATTGTGGTTGACGGGACTCCTGGACCGTGCTAGCCCTGCGTAAATCTCTGAGATCAGACCCTTCCGGTATGTGCCCACCATACACATCTTTTCAAAAGACGTTGGACCTTCAAATTTGGATGTTTGGGAAATTGTTAGGAGAAAGTGTCTGATCTGAAGATAACCATAAAGTGGGAGTTTCATGGGAAGGCATTTCTCCTGTAAATCAAGTAACGGAATAAGAGTCCCTTTGTCTATTAGATCTCTTGCTGATTTGATGTTAGCCAAACTAAATGCTTTAAGGTTCCCTGGGACACAACCCGGAGGGAATTCAGGGTTACCAAAAATGGGAGTGAGTATGGAGGGGGAAGACGTCAGTTTATATTTATATCTTGTTTTTGTCCAAATTTTCCACGTGCATCTCATTGCTCCCAATCCTGTTCTGTCCGATATTATCTTCTCTCCCCCTCCGGACCAAAGTATTGCCCCGAGTGAGAGGGGAGCGACACAGGAGGACTCAATTTCCAACCAGCCGCAAGACACTGGATCGTTGTTCCAAACTATCGCTTGTTTTAGGTGGGTCGCTTGATAATAATTAATTATATCTGGTACTCCCAGACCTCCACATTCCCGTGGTGCCAACATTACCGATCTAGCCACTCGCGGCTTTTTGTCCTTCCAGATGAATTGGAAAATACTATTTTGAATGCTTTTGAGGTCTGCCAGCGGAACACAGACCGGGAGGGTCTGGAAGACGTACAGTAGCCTGGGAAGGATGTTCATCTTAACAGATGTCACTCTTCCGAGCCATGAAATGTGGTACTTGTTCCAGCACTGTAGGTTTTTTTTAATTTCTGTAAATAAGGGGGGGAAATTATATTTAAATAAGGCAGCATAAGAATTTGCGATTCTGATCCCTAGGTATTTAATGTTGTTAGGGCTCCATTTATAACTAAAATTAATTTGCAATAGTTTTACCTCGGGGGCGAGAAGTGATAGGTTCAGGGCTTCAGATTTATCGCTGTTAATTTTATACCCTGATACCCGACCAAATTTTTCCAGCTGTGACTGGAGGTTAGGCAGAGTCGTCATTGGGGACGACAATGACAAAATGATATCATCTGCAAAAAGAGATATCTTGTATTCTCGCGCTCCAATAACAATCCCTTTTATATCATCATCATTTCTAATTGTGGCCGCGAGTGGTTCAATCGACAATGCAAACAGAAGTGGGGACAAGGGACAACCCTGCCTTGTACCATTCGTAATTTTTATGGGACTTGAGTCTCCTCCCGGGAGTTTTACAACCGCTGTTGGGTTTTTGTACAGAGCTCTGATCCCCTCTAAGAAGGGGCCCCTGAAGCCGAATTTAATCAATGTTTGGTCTAAAAAGTCCCACCTAATTCTATCGAATGCTTTTTCGGCATCCAAGCTCAACAAAAATGCTCTTGTACCTGAGAGATGCACGTGGTCCACAATGTTTATTATTTTCCGAGTATTATCTGAAGCTTGTCTGCCCGAAATAAATCCAACCTGGTCTTTATGAATCAAGCTCGGAAGAATCGGGTTTAGTCTGTTTGCTAAAATCTTACTATATATTTTTAGATCAGAATTTAGAAGAGATATCGGCCTATAATTGCCACACTGCAGTGGGTCTCTACCTTCTTTGTGAATTATTGCCAGGTTGGCTGTTGACATAGAGGCCGGGACATCTTCACCCCCCATAAATGCGTTGAAAACTTCTACTAGGTGCGGAGCCAGCACGGCCTTAAACTTCTTGTAATATTGGTTTGAGAACCCGTCTGGCCCTGGAGTCTTATTTATTTTTAATTGTTTTATTACTTCAAATAGTTCTTTGGGCGTTATTTTCTCATTTAATTGTGAGATAGTTTTTTCTGGAAGGGCCGGAAGGTTGCATTCCTCTAAGTACTTTGAAATGGTCGTCAACCCGGACTGAGTATTTTGGGAGGGATTTAAATTATAGAGTTTCGTATAATATTCTGAGAATTCTTGGGCAATCTCGCTTTCTTTGAATGTTTTGAGACCAGATTTGGTTCGGATTGCTGTAATTTGGGTTTTGACCCTTTGACCTCTTAATTTATTGGCCAATAACCGGTCTGCCTTGTTTCCTTTATCGTAGTAACGTTGATTCGTCCAACGAAGTGCCCGCTCTACTTCCTCTAATTGGACTCTTTTAAATTCAGTCCTTGTTTCAACTAGGGTCTTATATATTTTTTTAGTAGGCTTGGATTTATGTTGAGTCTCCAGAGCCTGGACCTTGTCCATTAATTCTTTATATTCTTTTTGCTTCGGGCAATCTATTTTTGTGCAATTATCACCCTTGTTGTTTCTTTTTATATATATATATATTTATTTATTTACATATATTTATTTATTTAGTGTACACTGGCGACACACTTTATTCGAGCTCGGCTAGTCCCACGAATTCGGGTATACCCGGGTGTATTGAGGTTTGTGACTGTTTTCTGCCCGAGTGCATTGAGGTATTTTCAGGCAGGGATTGAAGCATTTTATTCCCGCTGGCTGCAATACTGCACAGTATTTATATATATACTGCATTACAATTCATGAATTTATGCCATCTGGTAGACACGCGAAGCATTGCAGCCTATTAAATCCTAATCATTATCATTTAACAGATCAGCCAGGCATGAACCCAGGCTGGGAAGGCAAATGCAACGGGGCTTGTCAGAGGTGAGGAGCGGCGCATTCCAGGTATCTGCCAGGTACATACTGGGTATTTGCTCGAATAAAGTGTGTCGGTGCAGTATGTCTGTTGTGTGTGTTTTCTTTGTATTGTGGGTAGTGGGGGTGGGTGAAGGGGGTATTTGGCCCCAACGGTGGTTTGTTTAGGGCTTGCGGGTGGGTAGCGGGAGGGCTTAACCCCTTCATGACCGTAGTGGTATTAACCGCTACGGTCGTGAAGGGGTTAAGTGCACCCGCAACCCCCCCGCAAGCCCTAAACAAACAACAACGGCCAAATACCCCCTTCACCCACCCCCGCTACCCACATCAAACCTGGCACGGCTGGTTAACCCCTTCATTGCCTTAGTGGTTAGCCGCTAAGGTAATGAAGTGGCCTTTAAATGCATTTTTCCTGCCTCGGATGCATGCCGGGGGGCTCCGGTGCTGGTATTAATGGTATCAGCTCAGGAGACCCCTGGCATCAATCCCAGCCAGGAAAAAGGCCTGAATTTTTTCTAAGTGCCGATCCGCCGCTCATCCGCAGCCTCTCACCATCAACTTGCCTACTTTTTGTGGCGTGCCGGATTCGCCTGAAAAACGCCATTCTAGAGTGGCGAATAGCGGCGCAAAGCTGCTCGCCACTACTAGAATTGAGTGTGGTGGAAAAAATGGCTAGTTGAGGCGAAAAGTGCCTTTTCGCCGCGCCAATGGCGGAAAAAAAACGCCAAACACATTGGCGTTTTTTTTGCTTTTCGCCAAGTTTTCGCCCCTTACTGAATAGGGGTAGGCATTTTTGGCGTGAAAAGGGGCGAGAAGTTCCTTTCCGCCGCTTACTGCATGACCCCCTTGGTCTGAAGGGCCATGCAATGATATGCTGGGGGGAAGAGGAGGGTGAGGGAGGGCTAGGTTATTTAAGGGGCTGTTGCCCTGTGGCCTAACTCTCTTATTGTCTTAACACCTCCCGAAATGTTCCTCTGGCCCTCTGTCACATTAAGACGTGTCTCCAGGTGTAGAACAAAAGGAAAAAAAGTGGCGCCAGTGTAGGTGCGCTAGTGTGGGTGATATATAGTGGTAATATTTTGAAGGTATAAGAAATCCCAATGTATCGGACAGTATATCTTGCAAGAAGTGTTAAAAAAGGGTTTTCCAAAACCCCCAAGCAATGTAGAAAAGGAAAATACTCCTGTGCGTGAATATACTGAGAAATTAACCTCCTAATGGGACAGCTAATGCCAGGAAAAAGGGGACTAATAGGACAGCAAATGATAATTACAAAATAATTATTTAAGAATCTTATATATCTGTATTCAGCATAAGGAATTATATCTTGGTACTCCAAGATTGTACATACACCTATGTATACTCCTATACCCTGGGAAGATATCCATCTCCAACATTAAGGAGGACTACCTTACTTATCTCTCACAGTCACTTAGATCACTGTATGTAACGCTTGACTGCCCGCAGACCTGGCCAGTCCCCAATACTGAGGTGGGTAATGGTATAACACGCACCCACAGCAGTGAGGGCGTGCCCGGAGTGTGGTATGATGCGTTGCCGAGCCTGGTGAGAAAGGGTTAGCCTGACACTTGCCGCGTCCGGGGTGCCAGAGGTCCGAGGGTAAAGATCCGAAAGCCATAGGTCAGGGGCAGGAGAGAGCAGCCTAGTGAGGTCCAAAGCCAAGTCCAGGGAGTAGCGAGGTACACGAAGTCTAACGAGAGCCGAGATCAAATCCAAGGGCGTCAAACGAGGGCAGGGGCTGGAGCGTGAGCTGCAAAACACAAGAGAGCCAGGCATAGACCTCCGTACTACAAGAGCCACAGGAAAACTATGCAGAGCGAGGAAGGAGAGGGCAGACAGGAACTATAAATGCCGGAGAACCAATGGGAGCAAGAGGCGGAGCGGAGGCTTGACTGAGCAGTCCCAGGGATAGGTTAGAATGCCTGGTGTGGTGTTCCCTAGTGGGAATAGCCTCTAGCTGCTGGGAGGTGGAGCCCAGGCTGCAGGAGGAGTGTAGAAGAGGACGGGTGCGCGCGCGCCCCGTAACACTCCCGCGCGCCCCTGCAGCGTGTGTGCGGAGGCGGCGTGTGCCGCGGAGGAGTGGCGTTCGACCGGAGCGGGTAAGGATCTGACGGGGAGGGGGCCTGGGACGAGCGGCAGTACTGGGAGCTGGGGTGATGGCAGCCCGCTGTAAGGCGTGTGTCCCCCGATCCCTTACACTATACTAATCACCATTAGACCACATGGGACTTGTATTAATCTTTTACTGTGTTTATACAATGTTGTGTTTTATAAAGTTCTTATACTGAATTCAGATATATAGGATTCTTAAATAAATATTTTGTAATTATCATTTGCTGTCCTATTAGGTCCCCTTTTTCCTGGCATTAGCTGTCCCATTAGGAGATTAACTTCTCAGGATATCCACGCGATGGAGTATTTTCCATGTCTCCAGGTGTGACAGGCCCCCAACAGATTGTGGAATCCGCAGATTGGATTGTCAGCGATTAAACAATCCAGAAAGATGAATCGCCCTTTTTGAGACTGATTCGCGGAAATCCGTGGACCTAAGGAACCACCCGATCCGCAGTGGATCTAAATCCACAAACAAAATTCCCATCTCTAGTTATAAGAATTATGTTGGAGAGGGTGGTTATGACAGGAGATAGTAAGGAAGAGCAAAAGGGAAAAATGCAGTTAACCAAGGCTTTTGGGAACTGGTTGTATGCGTTCTTCGTCTTAGCAAACATGATAGGTGAGAATGTTTCCCATAGTTTTCAGTGCTTTGTAAGCACCTGGACACTATTTGGGAAGCATATAAGGTGTAAGGTGGGGTAGCTTGATGGGAATACGATGACCAGGGCTTCCAACAGAAATCATGGGGCCTAGGACAAATGAAAGGAGCAGCCCCACCCCAACCCATAGCGCACCTACCACGTAAAAAAAATTTTTAGCGCGCAACTTTTACTTAACCCCACAATACATATAAAAATACACCCCACCCCTACAAAACATATAAAAATATACTCCCACCCCCAATACATACAAAAAATACACCCCACACCCCCAATACATATAAAAAATACACCACCAATACAAATAAAAATCAGACTTAACTTGTGGATGGTCTCAGGACAGGCCCGTTGGCTGCGGGGTGGGGGGTGGGCCGGTGGCTGTGGGAGGGCCGGTGGCTGCGGGGGAAGGGGGGGCGCAGTGGCTGCTGGATGGGCAGTGGGCTGTGGCTTGGGAGGGCCGGTGGGCCGGTGGCTGCTACTGGGGGCCCGGTGGCGGTGGCCACTTCTGGGGGGGAGCGGTCGCTGCTCCTGTGGGGGGCCAGTGGCTGCTATTGGGGGGGGGGGCACTGGGTGCTGCTACTGGGGGGGCATTGTTGCAGGAGGGCCAGTGCTGTTGCTCCAGGGAGGGGGGGGGCGTTAGGCTGCTGGCTGCAGGATGGCTGGCGGGGGACGGGATGGCGGCTAGTGTTGCCAGATCCACAATTACTGGACACAATGCTAAAATATGCGAGAACCTCCCAATACATATAAAAATATAGCCCCTCCCCAATACATATAAAAATACTCCCACCTCCCCAATACATATAAAAAGTACCCGACCCCCAATACATATAAAAATATACCCCAAACCCCCCCCCCCCCCATACATGTACAAATATACCAGGGGGTGGCGGTGCTGCTCGACGGCAGATCACAGCAGTTGCCGCCGGCCCCGCTGCAGGCATCTGTCTATCCCATGCTGCTGCTCACGCACGCACCGGGCCTCCCTCTCACGACGGAACGCCGGAGGTTTAGCCCAGCTGACTTCCGGCGCTGCCATCAGAGAGACCTGCCACCGGGTACCCCGCAGCCACACTACGTTTTTTAAAAAAAAATATTATTATCGGGTGGTTCCTTATGTCCCTGACTCACGGGGCCCGGGATGCCAACCCCGGCAGACCCCCCCTGTTGGCAGGCCTGACGATGATAAGAGTTTTAGGGAGCTGATGGCAGTTAGAAAGCATGAGAAATAGGCCTTGAAGGACATGTCAATGATGAGCGCAGAGCAGTCAGAGCAGTTGGCTATGCTTAGGCAGGGTGTATATTTGGCATTTAATGAAGGTAAATGTAAGTGGAGGCATCATGACTCTTCAAGTATGAGTGTTTGTCTTGCTGAAAAGCACAGCACATCTCGTTGCGTTAGGAAGAATACTAAGTGAGGGCAGAGCAGTGAAGGAGTCTGCTCGGAAAGGCGACGACTCCAGTGACAGGGACGGGATGTCTTGTTGGCTTGACTGTTAGACAGACAAGGCAGTGATTGTACGTGAGGGAAGTCCTGAATATTCGGTCCCTGTATATGGGGGGTAATGATATGGGCTAGATTAAATAGGTAGAGAGAGGAACACGACCATTGGAAGGTACAGACTGGTCAGTTTAATGTTGAGAAATGGGAGGCGTCCAAAGGATGCGCTCCTAAGTCAAGACCAGGAGTGGGGCACTAGGGGTGTTCTCCTAAGGTGGAATCCAGGTGGTATGAACCATGAGTGCTCACTGGGTCATGTAACGGTGGCGAGTAGCGTCAGGTTCAATGGGCTCGGCTATTTGCTGACCAGGTCCAGGAGTGTTCGTTTATGTTTAATAAAAGACTGTGGCCATTTGTATCCAACCAAATTATTGCATTTATATGGGTGGGCTAGTAAACAAACTGGGCAAGAGTCGAGGATACAAGTGTCCTGCACATAGCCCAATATGCACATAGCCTGGTGGCATACTGTATAACACTTAACTGTACAGCTCCCTTGATGATGTAGATCAGCGGTGGGCAAACTGGGGGCGTGAGTGTGGGGGGGGGGTGCCGGGTTTACAGAGGCCCCGTGAGCTTCCCAAAGGCACTTAAATTAAGTGCCAGGGGAGCTGCAGAGCCTCTGTAAACCTAACTTACCTTGGCTCGGCGGCTTCTCAAACGCGTCACCATGGCAACGCAGTGTCAAATTACGCTGCAAGGTCATGTGACATCATGACGCCAGAGCCGACGTCGGAGGGGGGGGGAGAGGGGGCGCTGAGGTGAGGGGACCACCGGCAGGGCGGCGCAGGGAAAAATGTTTGCGCCCCCTGATGTAGTTGACCACATATGGCAATATGGCCTCCCCTTCATGATGTAGCGACCCATATAAGGGCATCTACATCATCCAGGTAGAAGGAAATACAATACAGCCCTGCATCTCTTACCATCAGCTCTGGGGAGACACGATTCCAGGCAGAGATATGGAAAGACGGCTGCACTGCACATCTGACAGATGAGTACTAGTATTCTCTCCCTGCAGATGGCCCAATCAAGCAAAGGATTAACGCTGACAAAAGAAAAATTCGTGCGCCTGGTGATCTGTTCCTGAAACCACTCACCGTAAAATGGATTATTAAATAAATCCAAGTGTGATTTAAAAAAAAAAAAAAAAAAAAAAAAAAAAAAAATTAAATAATAAATTGAATGGAAACGAAAATACACCTTAATGATGTGAGTAGTTAAATCCTATGAATACATATACTTTTATACCATTAATAGGTTATGTGACATGAACCATTAGGAGTGAGAGGGGTTAATTGTGGTTATAGCACAAAAAATGGCAGACGGAACCAAAATGATCCAAACACATAAGCAGCTTCCAATGCAAGGTACCCAAACCTTGCTGAATAAGGACAATAAAGAAAACAACCAGGGAAGCGCTATATTAGTTGGGATCAGGCTCAGCAGCCAATTTTATGTATAAACCACATATAAAACAATAGCATAAAATAGCATGAATGAATACACAAAAATATAATATATAAAATGACTAACACAAGTCTCTGCCAGTTGGAGATTGTCCAGGTGATGTAAGTGCAAGTTAATGCCCCTGTCTGATGTGACAGACTCGGGCAAGAGTGACCTTTGAGAGGTATAAATCCAGAGTGGTAGCTGGGATGGAAAGCGCTACCAACTGTGCAGGTAATGAAGTGTGTAGAAATGGGAAGGTGCCGTAGGCATCAAATATGGAAAAAGCTCACCCAGACTTCAAACTCTTTGCGCTGGTGGCTCCTTTTGTTTCCTCCTTCACAGCCTCGCTGCAGAAACTCCGCTGCACATCTCTCCTGGGCTTGCACACCAGGGATGGAACTACTCACAGGGCGCCGGGTTTCCGGGTATGACGTCACGGCCGGACGTGACGCATCAACCCTTCCCGGCTGTGCCTGGAGCTGCCGCAGCACCTGATGAAAGCACGTCACGTGCTGAAACGCGTAGGAGGAGGAGTCTAGAGGGGTTGCAGCTCTTGTGCATCCCTGTCTCATTGCCCCAGTCCTGGTGGTCTAACGTGGAGTCCCTTGGAGAGTGTACTGCGGAGGCTGTGGAACTTTGAAGCTGTGTGAGGTGTGTGAAATTCGGCTCTCAGCCCCTGTGTGCTGCGGCAGCTCCAGGCACAGCCGGGAAGGGTTGATGCGTCACGTCCGGCCGTGACGTCATACCCGGAAACCCGGCGCCCTGTGAGTAGTTCCATCCCTGGTGTGCAAGCCCAGGAGAGCTGTGCAGCGGAGTTTCTGCAGCGAGGCTGTGAAGGAGGAAACAAAAGGAGCCACCAACGCAAAGAGTTTGAAGTCTGGGTGAGCTTTTTCCATATTTGATGCCTACGGCACCTTCCCATTTCTACACACTTCATTACCTGCACAGTTGGTAGCGCTTTCCATCCCAGCTACCACTCTGGATTTATACCTCTCAAAGGTCACTCTTGCCCGAGTCTGTCACATCAGACAGGGGCATTAACTTGCACTTACATCACCTGGACAATCTCCAACTGGCAGAGACTTGTGTTACTCATTTTATATATTATATTTTTGTGTATTCATTCATGCTATTTTATGCTATTGTTTTATATGTGGTTTATACATAAAATTGGCTGCTGAGCCTGATCCCAACTAATATAGCGCTTCCCTGGTTGTTTTCTTTAAAGGATTAACGCTGTTGGGTCCCATTCAAAAGCATAGACCCCCAAAGCATTAATTCTTCTGGGTCGCAAAACATGCTGTCCCTGTGACCGCTATTGGGCCACGATCAGGCCTCGTTTTCTTGCATTTTGGTACTAATACAACATAACACCACACACATAGACAAAACACTGCTCTATATTAGCAAAACTGACAAACATACAGCTATATCAGGCTTCATTGTTCCCTCTGGTGGGATATGCTGGGATATTCTGCACTAACACTGCCATTCAATTCTATGGCAACTGTGTGATGTTTTGAGTTATAACTGCAGCAAATGAAAATACCACTTGTGAGCACATTCACACGTCTCAGACAGGTCTGCAACCCTGCTTTTCCCTGCTATCTTCTAAGTGCCTCCACTGCAGCTAGGGATTCTGGGAAATGTTATGCAAACGAAAACACTAGAGATGTGTGAAACTCGCCCACGTTCAGGAAACAAGCAAATTGTTCCCTTTGTCAGCCACAAACAAAGTGCCTCATCAAACTTCTCAAGTGATTCTCTAGACCTTGTAATTGGGTTCAGCCCTGCCCCCCTCTCCAGAAAAATCGCTATTATATGGTCCGGAATGCCTTGAAAATGCTTAGCCAAACTGGAAATTCCCTGTGGAAATCTGTGATTTTACATCATTTGTGCTCATATTCAAGCAATGCCACATTTTGAGACACTAGAAATTCACAGAAAATACGTTGAAAAATATGTTCAAACCCCTTTTTGGACACGTGCGCACATCACTGGTTATAACGGGAAAAGGAAGGTCTGTTGTACTTCTGTATATTGCAAATAGCAAACCAAAAATTCAATACATGAGATACTGTGTAAAGAATGAATAAAAATAGCAATAACAAAGAAAATAGCAAGCTGACACACACTTATCGGAAGCAGCTTTCTCTAGCATGTTGAGAATGTTTTAATCTTTATTTCTTTAGAGCCAATTGAAATATCCCTTTGTGTGGTCGTTTGAAAGACATTCACTCTTCCTCTCTCCTTCCACCATTTCCTTACATCTTCATTTCTCCCATTTTATTGCAAAGCATGTTTATATTGTCACGTAATGCAAGAAATAATGATGGAGAGATTTGAATTGATTTTGCACCATGTGTATCCTCACCCTTATGGGTAGGTAACTTTTTAATGTTTCGGGATCTCATTATTTCCAAAGTGAATTAAAAAAAAAAAAAATCTTCCTGGTGGCTATATTTCTTCTTCACTTTAAAGCCCATGGCTGAATCTGTCAGTTACTGTAATCATTAATGATGACAACGAGTGTTAATGTGTTATGAATTAGATAGGGTACCAGCCCTGCATTTCAATCAGCCGGGCAATACAATGTCAAGGTGAGAACTTGAGCATAACAACAAAAGACATCACACCGAGGTGACAAATTTCATCAGCAAGGTCATGAAATGTTCTCACCCAGTATAATAGATTGACACTCCATGACTTGACCGGGAATCATTTTCCCCCCATGGCCAAATGTTTCTCGTTTCAGATGTGACCTGAGCGCGCAGTGATGTCAAATGAAGCATTTGTGGTGTATTGTCTGGAAGTTTAATTCAATATATGAAGCTGTGGGCTGCAAATCTCTACAGAGCGATGTGTTGCCGGCTTGTCCTGCAGTGGAGATAGTGATGGAAAGATTGTAATACAAGATCGCAAGTCTTTGGGTCAAGGGTTCCCTTTATCCCAACAGGTTTAAGCACAGTGCTGCACTGTATCTGTTCTCTTCTGCATTTCACACGGTTTCACATTTATTATAATGATCTACAGATGTTGTCAAGGTTATTGCTCCCACTGGCACGTTATGGTTTCATTATATCCTATGAAAACTCTGGGATATTCTGCGTGATAACGCAATATGAGTAGGTAAACTAAAGCTATTTACATCTGTAAATACATGTTCATTGTGTACATATGTAGCCAGACTTACTGTCCCTGCGACTAGAGCCGGGCACATTTCTATGGCAAATTTGGATCCCCAGCAGATCGGCCCGTTGCTTTGGTCGACGAATTTCAGTGGATCAATCTCAAAAAGGGTCATTCGAATTTGAGGATTTTTTATTGTTATTGCTAATACATTCATCGGATTCTGCAACCCGTGGACGGATTTGTAGAGTCCAATCCATGGATTCAGAAATCCATTGGCGAATTTTTAAGAGTCCGTCAGTGACTTGCTGAATCAGCGGATTGGATTCTACAAATCCGCCCATGGGTTGCGTTCAATGGCGGGTTTTGGTGAAAAAAACATTCAGACTAAAACTGACCAAATTTGTTTGCGGCTTTTACACATCGAAAATGTGAGAGAATCCAGGAAACGGAATCGCCCGTCGCTACCTGTGACCGCTAGAAACTAAGTGTAAATCCCCGGCATTTATTTGCGTTTTGCGAAGCAGCCAGATTAATCGAGTTTAGCGGCAGCCGTAGCATTCTGCAGTACTGATAGGCAACGCTATTGTGTGTGTCTTTAATCAAAATGCAATGATATCCCATTAATTTCAATGTAACCAAACACACATACCCCTAAAATCTTTTCTATTTCCTCGGATCGTTTTCTGCTGACCAGACGCCCCCCACAGAAGTTTCCACAGATTTAGACATGCGATTTAAAAATGGGGAATATGTGAGTAATATTTCAACCACCAGACCCCCAACTCACAAATTTAGGAATGTGTCACACTTCACATTCTGTGCATGTGTTCTTTTCTTTTCTAGATGCAAATTTGCACTCCCCTAACTAGGAAGAAAATTATATATATAATAACTAGTCTCTTTGCTATAACTGAGACCTGGCTCACTCAGTCTGACTCTGCTCTGGAAGCTGCCCTCTCTTATGAAGGCCTTTCTTTCTCCCACACTCCATGCCCCGATGGCAGGGGTGGAGGCATGGGGCTCCTCCTTTCCTCTCTCTGCCATTACCGTACCCTTCCTATATCTCCCTCTCTTGATTTTCCCCCCTTTGATGCTCACACTGCCCAGATCTTCTCTCCTCTCTCTGTCCACGTGGCAGTCATCTATTGCCCACCTACCTCTACTCATCCCGGTTAGGGTAAAGAGGTAACCAGGCCATCAATAAAAGGTATTATGCCTGTCTGGTTACCTCTGAGCCCTGTTTCAGATTTTAGAGTTTCAGCTCTTGTACCTATGTATTGTACCTGCAATGAATGTAATTGTATGACAATAAAGATTTTGTGTGTGTTTTACCTTTCCAGAAGTGCTAACCAGTGGAGATTCTCAGGCTATGAGTTTCAAGGGGGACTTTGCGGAAAAAGTGTTGTCAGAATGTGTCAAGGTAGAAGGAGCCCAGAGTTGCTGGTCACCCCGAAAATGTATCCGGCAATCAGGTCATACTCCCGGGGACATATTGACACATAACTCTGGGCAGAGTCTTCCCTGGAAGGCAGTTGTGTGACTCACCACCAGGTTTCCCTGCTTCTGCTCAAACCAGAAAGGTAAATGGGGCATATGGATATGTGTATCCCAGGTACAGTTGAGGTTCCCTAAGTTAGTAAGGGTCCCCCAGTATATGCCCAGATCACCAGAACCAAGTTTAGATGTTCCAGGGTATTTCAACCATCGATAAGGTTGCAGGGTTGATTTCATGTCTAAGTCCAAATTTGTATGTGTTTAGAAAAGTAACTGTGAAATTGAACCTAAGCATTATTTTGAAACTTTTAAAACATTTTCTTATAGGAAGGTCTAGGAGCGCTGAAACTGAATGTGCCCATCTTTTCAGTCAAACCTACAGTAGTAAACGTGTGACTTAGAAGAAATTGTGAATTATTTTAATTTTAACATTGGGTATAATGGTATATGGTTTATGCACTGTGTATGAGCTGAGGATGTCCATGTCCGTGGTTCCGAGAGACCATTTGGCTACCAAGTTGGTGCCACTGAGTCTGCTCAGGTTCTGGATTTGAAAGCCACAGAGATTGCCAAGTTGTGAAAGCCATTTGGGTGGAGGAGTTAGACTCAAGTACCCTCGTCCTGGGCTGAATGGAAGCCATCGGGCGACTATTTGCCCAGCCCAGACCTTGAGACGCCTAACTCCACTGGTAGCTTCTGACACACAGGTGGCAGAGGTACCAAGTTGGCGCATTCCCCTGTCAGATTTTTAATCCATCCTTGCCCTGCTACAGTAGACTGGCAATGCTCTGATTGGCTGGTAAAAATTGTCCCACTCTCGGATTGGCTGTAGTATTTCATGAATGGGATTGAAATACTATAAGAAACCCAGCAGCCAATCCGGTCCCCAGATTCAAAGGCTGCGGTCCCAGTCACTGCCACAGCGCACGGCGTGGCATGCGCTGTGTGTGTAAGCACCAGCCCTCAATGGGGAAGGGCCCAGTATACACCTTCACGCTGAAGGTGCAGCCACGCCGTACTGCAAGTTTTTTTTAAACTCAATGAAATTTAGTTTAAAACTTGCGACGGAGTCATGGCCATGCCCCCACCGGCGGTTCACCGAATGAGGGCGAACCAGCTACGTGACATAATGGGCATGCCCCCGCAAATGCCCGTCCACGCCCCCACCCATCGCAAGCTCCCTCTTCTCCTGGAGACCACAGATCGCGGTTAGCGCTGCGCACGCGCTGCCCCCCCCATCCCCCCCGCCAGGCGCGTGTCACAGACATGACTAGGACCGCAGCCAAAGCGCCAAGACAGCAGCGGCAAATTTGATCTCACCAAAAGATGCTCTGGAGAAATAGACGTGAGCCGGCTTCAGAAATTTCAATACAAGAAATGTTTAAGTCCCACTTTTCGGGAGAACAGAGAATGTAGTGGTCGCAGCTGGACCTACATGCCGAAAAGAGTACCAGGACGTTTGGTACTTTCTCTTGGTCAAGGAATTTTAGCATCTCCAGAAGAGATACAGCGGTGACGTCAGGAACTTCATGCCGATTTGAGTTCCAGAACTTTTTGGGCTAAGTCTCGTTCAACCTAAAGAGTTTGTTTTATGGGCTATTTCAACTAGGAAAGTTTAGTTTTGTAGCCCAGACCCCTAGTAAGTGTGTTTTCTCCTGTATATTGTAATCCACTGTGTGTACATCTGTTTCTAAGGAATAAATCACAATTTGTTTTACTTCTTGGTTTTGCTCAGTGATATCATCCCGGTATAAAGGTGTAAATTTCTGGTCTCCAATGACAATCCCCTTTCTGTCTTTCTCTCTCACTTTGAATCCTGGCTCTACTTATTTCTCTCCTCAGACTCTCCTGCTCTTCTCCTTGGGGACTTCAACTACCACATTGATGACCCCTCTCTCCCTTGGGCTTCCCGCTTTCTCTCTCTAGCCTCTTCTTTTGGCCTTCAACAGTTGACTGGAGCAGCACCCGCAAGGACGGCCACTACCTAGCCAATCCAGAGGGAGTATGACGCACAGCCAAAAAGGAGTGGGTCCACAAGATCATAAAAAATAATAAGTCCTTTATTCGTCCATATGCAGAAACAGAAGTAAAAACCTCCTACATGTTTCGTGCCCCAGCACTTTATCAAGGAGTATACCAAACACATACAGTTAGGTCCGGAAATAATTGGACACTGATACAAGTTTTGTTATTTCGGCTGTGTACCAAAATAAATTCAAGTTACAGTTAAATAATGAATATGGGCTTAAAGTGCAGTCTATCAACTTTAATTTGAGGATATTCACATCCAAATTGGAGGAAGGGTTTAGGAATTACATCTCTTTAATATGTAGCCCCCTCTTTTTCAAGGGACCAAAAGTAATTGGACAATTGACTCAAAAGCTGTTTCAAGGACAGGTGTGGGCTACTGCTTCGTTATTTCATCATCAATTAAGCAGGTAAAAGGTCTGGAGTTGATTCCAGGTGTGGCATTCGCATTTGGAAGCTGTTGCTGTGAACACACAACATGCGGTTAAAGGAGCTCTCTGTGCAAGTGAAACAGGGCTTCCTTAGGCTGCAAAAAAAAGAAAATCCATCAGAGAGATAGCAGGAACATTAGGAGTGGCCAAATCAACAGTTTGGTACATTCTGAGAAAAAAAGAACGCACTGGTGAGCTCTGCAACACAAAAAGGCCTGGACGTCCATGTAAGACAACAGTGGTGGATGATCGTAGGATCCTTTTAATGGTAAAGAAAAAACCCTCACAACATTCAGCCAAGTGAAGAACACTCTCCAGGAGGTAGGCATATCATTATCCAAGTCTACCATAAAGAGAAGACTTCACAAGAGCAAATACAGAGGGTTTACCACAGGGTGCAATCCATTCAGAAGCCTCAAGAATGGAAAGGCCAGATTAGACTTTGCCAAACAATATCTAAAAAATCTAGCCCAGTTCTGGAACAGCATTCTTTGGACAGATTAAACTAAGATCAACCTGTACCAGAATGATGGGAAGAAAAAAGTATGGAGAAGGCTTGGAACGGCTCATGCTCCGAAGCATACCACATCATCTGTAAAACACGGTGGAGGCAATGTGATGGCATGAGCATGCATGGCTTCCAATGGCACTGGGTCACTAGTGTTAATTGATGATATGACAGAAGACAGAAGCAGCCAGGTGAATTCTGAAGTATATATTGATATATTGTCTGCTCAGATTCAGCCAAATTCAGCGAAGTTGATTGGACAATGACCCAAAACATACAGCGAAAGCAACCCAGGAGTTTTTTTTAAGGCAAAGAAGTGGAATATTCTGCAATGGCCGAGTCAATCACCTGATCTCAACCCGATCAAGCATGCATTTCACTTGCTGAAGACAAAACTTAAGGCAGAAAGACCCACGAACAAACAGCAACTGAAGACAGCAGCATTAAAGGCCTGGCAAAGCATCACAAAGGAAGAAACCCAGCATTTCGTGATATCCATGCGTTCCAGACTTCAAGCAGTCATTGCCTGCAAAGGATTCTTGACAAAGTATTAAAAATGAACATTTTATTTATGATTGTGTTAATTTGTCCAATTACATTTGAGCCCCTGAAATAAGGGGACTGTGTATGAAAATGGTTGTAATTCCTAAACGTTTCATATGATAATTTTGTTCAACCCCTTGAATTAAAGCTGAAAGTCTGCACTTCTATTGCATCTCAGTTGTTTCATTTCAAATCCATTGTGGTGGCGTATAGAGCCAAAATTATGAAAATTGTGTCAGTGTCCAATTATTTCCGGACCTAACTGTATGCTACCCTCCCTTAAATAGCATACTTACTACCACTCCGTTTTCGCGCCATTGGGGGAGTGATGTCACACGGCCGGCCCCCCTGCCTGCGTGAAGACGCTTGCACGTCACGCACCCTGTGTCTGCATGTCCCTCACATCCCCTAGAGGAGGCAAACTGGCACGGCGCATGAGCGCGTTAAGCCCGCCCCGTCACTCCTCCAAGGGTACTCCCCACGACTCTCCTGGTCTCGGATCGGTGTCATGACATCACCCGGTCAGCTCCCCGCACATGCGCAGAGGAATCTCAGGGTGAGACAGCACCTAATGTGACTTGCCCCAGCTCCTGGTGTCCTCAAATGAGTACTGCGCATGTGCAGGGTGACGCCATCTCAGGGACCCCATTCGTCCACTGCCCACCAATGGGAGGCCATCATATTCTACAGTGTACCAATACAAATACAAACCAACTTTATTAGTAATTAACAATGGTTAAAAGTATGCCCTAACAAGAAAAGCATTTTTTTCACTTGTAAATGACAAGACTGTAAATAAAAAACTATGTGTCTGACACTACACCTCCTCAGACACAGATAGAATTACCACAAGAATGTTTCTCCCTATTAAAATATATATAATTATGTAATCCATTACCGTACTATTAATATTTTTTTTATAGCAATAAGCTTGATTCCCTCAATTTATCCATTTAATCCTAATAGTGGGGGACACCACAGCACTAGTACGCCCTTTCCTGTTGCTTGACTGCTAAAACTCTGACTCAGGCCCTCATTCTCTACTGTCTTGATTACTGCTGTCCGGCCTTCCTGCCTCTCACCTGTCTCCCCTACAATCTATCCTAAACGCTGCTGCCAGAATCACTCTACTCTTTCCTAAATATGCCTCAGCGTCTCCCCTGCTGAAATCACTCTCCTGGCTTCCTATCAAATCCCGTATCTCGCACTCAATTCTACTCATCACTTTTAAAGCTTTACACTCTTCTGCCCCTCCTTACATCTCAGCCCTAATTTCTCGCTATGCACCATCCCAACTCTTGCGTTCCATTCAAGGATGTCTTCTCTCTACCCCCTTTGTATCTAAAGCACTCTCCCGCCTTAAACCTTTCTCACTGACTCTCCCACACCTCTGAAATGCCCTTCCCCTCAATACCCGACTGGCACCCTCTCTCTCCACCTGTAAGACCCACCTTAGGACACACTTGCTTAAAGCTTATATATAAGAGCTTACAATCTAATTGTCAGGTAGGAAGAACGTACAGAGACCATAGGAGGGTATTCTGGTAAGTGTGCCTGCAGGAGGCCAAGCCAAGCTTTATGTATCATGTGTGTATGTATATATATATATATATATATATATATATATATATATATATATATATATATATATATATATATATATACTGTATATACACTGTATAACTTTACTACCATTTTAGTTCATGTTTGTATACATTGTTCTAAATAAAAACAAATCCTATTTCAAATTGGTAGAACTTTTGGGGGGAAGGGGTTAAAGAGATGTATTAATTACAAATAATTCAGCTATTAGGTGTTTATGTTCTCATGCCTTGTGTGCCTAGGACAGTGAGGATGAGCAATTGCATAGAAATATCAAGTCTGGAATCCATGCCATGCCTACACTTTATTGTTTATCTTCCTTTCTATCACATTTCACTCCACATTTCTCTCTTTCCATCCCAACATGAAGAAGATGATAGACATCCAGAGAAAAACACCATCAACTTGAAGAGATGTGCTGCATGTTAGGTGATGGGGTGGCAGCGATGATGGGAATGCCAGTGACACGGACATTCCATCAACCTCAGCCACCTCCCACCCAACAAGCCTAGAACCCCCACAACCAAAGCCCTCACAGAGACCTGGCCCACTTCGATGAGGAGGTCCTACCCAACCCCACCATCACCACAAAAATGGCCAAGAATAAAATAATGGGTTAACACAAAAAATAATACCAAAAAACAAAGAAGCCCAGTGCTTCATCCAATATGACAAAAATATACAGTTAAATACCTATATATCTTTTGAAAAAAGGGTAATTTAGTTGGCCAAAGCATTTTAAGCCTGCAAGCCACTTCAAGGCATGACCAAATATTGCAGGTCCTAACACTAACTGATTACAATTCTTATTTACCTCTATAGTTAGAGGAAGAATGATTGCATTGGATCTGTCACAACCAGCTGCATGTCAAAGAAAGAACTGCTTACTTGGATAGTGGGGAGGATAAGCTTAAACCCTTGGAGGGAGGAGCCACTAACCCCCAAAACAGCTGAGATCAGCTGTACAAAGTTAACGAATACATAGATTGGTTTTTTTTTAGAGCTTGCTGGGTATATCTGTGTTTACAAAAAATAATAACAATGTAATAATATTTCTTATTTTTATTACAATAAGTTTAGACCTTGTATTCTAGAACTAGACTGTTCACCTGGTTATCACTGCTACTGATAAATAACGTGTCAGTGTTAATGCAACTTAATGGGAGCTTGATTGTCTTGTACAGTACATTTGTACTAGAGGTGTGCGAATTGTTCGGGGGCTTAGAGAACTTGTGTGAGGTCTCGCATGCCAAGACTGTGTTATTCTGTGCAGGCCCTTGCGAAAGAGCTGCTTACTACACCACCTGACCTTCCAACACCTATTAAAATGCACTTATAGGTGTCATAGATAGGCCATAGGTGCCCCCCTGTGCTAGCTAGCTTTGCTAGCTGGAGTAAGGTGGTCTTGCTCCCCTGCTGCATTCATTAGAACTTCCTGAACGCCCTGTAAATCCTGTTCCTGATTCCAGTTTGAAAACCTCTAACAGCGCTCAAAGGAGATATTAAAGTGATAAGTAAATAGTGACTTAAACCGTGATTAATAAAAACAATATTGTGCAAATAAATAGCCAATAAGTGCAATATGTGAAAATGAATTCAAATGAATGCTGCTCAGAAACCCTTAGAAGGATGGTCCACCCCTCTTGCGGGAACTGGTGGAAAGGAATGGGGAGCGCAACTTGTTCAGTGGTAGATATGTGGAATGAAAAAAATGATACAATAGTGCAACACAGTCTCTGTAGGAAATACTTCAAACTCAGTTGATCTCTATAAATTCAGAACTCACATTCTTTCATAAGTAAACGAGCATGTAACCCAAACTGATGTGGGTAGTGTGGAAATTCGTGCAGGTTCTCTTTCTTTCTATCTCTCAGGGTTCTTGGGGATACTTTGATTCTCTCAGATTGCCAAGGTATCAGCCATATATATGGGAGAATGGAAAGCCAGACATAGTGTGTATCGTACAAAAATAGACACTTTAATTGCTAAAAACCCATAAGGGTGTATGCTTACATCAATAAAACTTGTACCAGACACATAGGAAAAGCGAACTCTGTGTCCCAATCCTCACCCCCTCTGCCAGACTCTCCCGTCGCGTCACTTCCGGTTCACCGGCGTCTCACTTCCGGTATCGCGGCACGGATGAAATTCACCGAATGAAGGGGACTCTGAGGTGCAGATCGAGTGCAGGTGAGTGGCGACAGCAGGGCGCTTCCGACTCTACGCGTTTCGCTGTCGTCGCTTCGTCAAGGTTACTCAATGCCATGTTTACAACGTCAATAATGCCATATTGTAAACAGCATAATATATTTCTGCATCATATTAAAAAAATAATACAAAAAGCATAATCCAAACAAAGAATATAATAATATAATACACTTTTGTCAGCCCCAACAATGGGTCTTACCTCGCCTAAGTGTCGGCCCTTTATAATTTTTGTAGTGTTTTGAGAGGTTTTTGTATTCTCTCCTCCACTTGGAGCATGCTCACTGTATTCTTGCAATAATTTGAGTATTATTGTACGTTTTTATATGATGCAGAAATAGGATTCTGTTCAGCACACAGCACTCTTGAAATTGGCATATTGTGACATTATCTTCTTTGTTTCTTTTATCCATCTTATCTGCCACAAAGGCTTGAAAGATATAGAATAATAGTTTTATGATCTCTAAAATAGGCCTTCAGCTTATTGCTGCAAATATTTTTACACCATGCATCGGAAGCAAAACAAGCTTTGCCTGAAAAATTATTATCAGGTTTTATTAAGCTAGATATAGCAATAATGTGTGGTGTTTATTGTTACCAAAGAGATAAAATGGAAAAAGAACAATTACCCCTAAATGGTGCAATCTCACATGGCAAAAAACTCCAACCTATCGTAAACAATCTAATCTTATTCATTAAACCAGGACTGGGCAACTCCAGTTCTCCAGGGCCACCAAACAGGTCAGGTTTTCAGGATATCCCTGCTTCATGACAGTGGGTGCAGTCATTGACTGAGACAGTAATTGAACCACCTGTGCTGAAGCAGGGATATCCTGAAAACCTGACCTGTTGGTGTCCCATGAGGACTGGAGTTGGACACCCCTGCCTTAAACAAATCTATTTATGTTAAAAACAACAATTAGGCTTCTATTGTTTCTCTGGAAATTGCTTCTATATTGCATTTCTTTGGAGCCTCTGAATGGGCGAGTGTTTGTAATTGAAGTGGGGTGTTTTTTTTACCCTTAGCCCACCCAGTTTTTATCATAGAACCATTAAAGTTAAGAAAGAAGAAAATGACGGTGTGTGCCTGTGCAAACCCTTGTTGAACAAACAGTGATATCAGACATAAGAGAGCAGCCAGAGGAAATCACACCCCTCCCAAGTCTCAGCTCCTAATGTCTACAAACGAAATAAAAAAAATATTTAAACATTATAGCTGTTAGATTTAACCTGACCTGACCCCCATGTCACTGCCATTAGTAAACTTTGCTCCTAGGAGGGACTGATCCCTTAACCATGCCACTGCAATTAGTACACTTTGCTCATAGGAGGAACTGACCCCTTAAACAAGTCACTGCTATAAGTAGTATACTTTGGCCCTAAAAGGGACTGACCCTTTTAAGGTGCCCTCTTATTTAGTAACTGTAAGCCACTTTAAAGATTTATTATTCTCAGTCATAATCTTTTCAGTAAAATACAGCCGTGGAGAAACGTACAAATTCTATGTGCATTTTAAATCAGGCCTGTGCATTAGTAAGCAGCATATTGTAATAAGGAAAGATATATTGTTCTACAACTAGGGTCATCAAAAAACAAAGAGTCCCATAAGCTACATTTAAGAGACAGTCAAGGATTTATGTTTGGTAACACCATAAAATCAGCAATCGTAAATGAATTCAAGCAGAGTAGGAACCTTCCTCAAATATTGCATTATGGCTGTAATAGTGACTAGCTTGTTCCCGTGTAATTGTGAGCTGGGTGCTTAGTGCTAATATTTGCTTGAATTATTTTTACGGAAGAAAACAGATGGTTTCTTTTTATGTAGTTTAACGCAAACCTGAAACTTCGTATAAGTAAATAAATTATAAGACTAGCTATAAAATGTAACACCTCAAGGGTTTGAAAGCAATTCTACCCAACGCAATGTTATCGTGCTGGAATAAACTGATTTAAATCATCATGAAATTATGTTCACAAACATACAGAAAGGGACAAGATTGTGTGGCTGTGTTTTTGCTATAACATTGTCTGGTTTATCCGGGATTTAAGGTAAGGAGGGTAACATTGTGCATCAGAAAACAAGAAATAAGGTGCATGTGTATCCAGACAGAAGTGGTACAATTCTTGGGCACAATCATGAATGTATTAACCCTTTGTTATATACAGTACTCCAACCTGTTATATAAATGAAGTAGAAAGTGCTTTGATACTAGCCACAGGTAGAAAAAAGCTGTGAAAAGAGGGCAGGACTGGGAGGGCTATTGCTGCAGTGTGTAACTACTTTGTATTTTAGAATTTGAAATTAATTAAGTACATCTGAGTGGGGGTTGACCTTTAAATCCTTAAGGTGATGTAATTTACAGATATAGCAGACGTTATTGCAGCCACTGGCGCGGTGCTGCATGACACACACAACGCGCCAGCGGGAGCAGCTGCCATTGGGAAGCATTAGCCGCACTCAAAGGACAAGGCTATTCGGCTGCAGCTATATCTGTTCTGTAGCTCTTTAATAGAATTAGGAGGGTTTCAGCAAGGCCATATTAGGATTTATTCTGGGGAAGGGTCTTGCCACTGAGAATTTGCACACCTCTATTTGCATAAATGTCACGCAACCTTCAAGTAAATTAAACCATAAGTTACCTGCTCTAGGCCAGTTATAATATACTGTAGACCAGGGGAGCGCAATCTTTTTCCCATGCACCTCCCTGCCGGCTGTCCCCCTCTCCTCGCGCCACCCTGCTTACCTTGACTCAGACGTCCTGACGTCACGTTGCCACGGTGACGCGTCACCAGGAGCCGTCTGAATCAAGGTAAGGAGAAGTTTACAGAGGCCTTGCACCCAGGGCCACCAAGAGAAATCATGGGGCCCAGGACAAATGAAAGGAGCAGAGCCCCCCCGCCCCCATAACGCAAAGCGCACCCCCCCCCCCGAACCCATAGCGCACCTACCATGAAAAAATATTTTTTAGCGCGCAACTTTTGTGATACAGAAAAAAACATTACAATGCAACCTGTTTATTTTTATATTTTCAACAAAAGATAGGTGACTGCCTGCCTGAGTGACAGGGTGAGTGACTGGGTGGGTGAGTGACTGGGTGGGTGAGTGACTGGGTGACTGGGGGGTGAGTGGCTGGGTGGGTGAGTGAGTGGGTGAGTGACTGAGTGGGTGAGTGACTGGGTGGGTGAGTGACTGGGTGGGTGAGTGACTGGTTGTGTGAGTGAGTGACTGGTTGGGTGAGTGAGTGACTGGGTAGGTGAGTGAGTGACTGAGTGGGTGAGTGACTGGGTGGGTGAGTGACTGGGTGGGTGAGTGAGTGACTGGGTGGGTGAGTGAGTGACTGGGTGGGTGAGTGAGTGACTGGGTGAGTGAGTGACTGGGTGAGTGAGTGACTGGGTGGGTGAGTGAGTGACTGGGTGGGTGAGTAAGTGACTGGGTGGGTGAGTGAGTGAGTGACTGGGTGGGTGAGTGAGTGACTGGGTGTGAGTGACTGGGTGAGTGAGTGACTGGGTGAGTGAGTGACTGGGTGGGTGAGTGAGTGACTGGGTGGGTGAGTGGGTGAGTGACTGGGTGGGTGAGTGAGTGACTGGGTGGGTGAGTGACTGGGTGGGTGAGTGAGTGACTGGGTGGGTGAGTGACTGGGTGGGTGAGTGAGTGAGTGAGTGACTGGGTGAGTGAGTGACTGGGTGGGTGACAGTGACTGGGTGGGTGAGTGAGTGACTGGGTGGGTGAGTGACTGGGTGGGTGAGTGAGTGGGTGAGTGAGTGACTGGGTGGGTGACTGGGTGACAATGTTGGTTGGTTGAGTGACTTACCATTACCGGTGTGTGCTGCTTCCTTGCCGCCAGACGCTTCCCCCCCCTGCCCCCGATATCCCGGCAGCTGCCAGGGGCGGGAGGGGGGGTCGGGTGTGGTGGCACGGGGGGGGCGAGGTGGGCTGAGGCACGAGGCGGGCGGGAAGTTGGGTTGGCGTTTCCCCCTCCGTATCAAGTTGGGAGTGGGGGGGGACTGGGTTGTGCGTGGGCCTGGTGTTGGCGCTTCATCTGTAGATGACTTATGTACTAAGATCATATTTTAATATTTTATGTGAGTCAGCGTGTTAGAGCTAAAATGTAGAACAAACCTTTTATAAAACGTGTTGTATTGTTTGAAGGGATTTTTTTTTTTTGTTTCAATTTTTTTTATTGTTTTGGAGAGACACAACAAATATTCAACATTGGTACACATATATTGTTCAAGTATTACCTACTCTTATCTCATTTGAGCAAATGTCAGTAAGCCAACCTCACACTGATGAGACCCATCAAGGTTGAAACATGTCTGTGAGTGGGTTAACTGACTTTGCATCTCCCAAGTCCTTGCTTAAAAGCTGTGTTTAAAGCAGCATGCATTGACTAAGGGTTGCTCATGTAATGTGAGCATGAGATAAAAAGTGGCACTGTGTGCTCATTTGCATGTAATTTCCCAGAATCCCTTGCTGCAGTGGAAGTGCTGTTTGCTGGGTGATAATGGTGAAAGACAGGGTTGCAGACCTGTCTAAGACATGCAGATGAATATACAGGAATATTTACAGTTGCTATATATATATATATATATATATGTGGTTATGCTAATACAGATGCAGCGGCCGTTAATCGAACATATCACACGTTGTATATCTCGGAATACCCATGTCATGGCGCGTCATTACCGCGTGGTGACTCATTTTCATCGAGTGCAGAAAATAGCATTTTAGTGTTCTGGTTTTTAAACACCTGCAAATTGACTCAGTACTGCACTGTACACATTACAATTCATTCATTTCTGCCACGGAAACGCGAAGAATTGCTCCCGAAGAATCAGGATCCATGAAATTCAAACAAAGCAACCGCGTGATTGGCTGCGTAGAGTACAGCAGCGCACACGAAAACGGCTCCGTGATATGTTCGAATAACGGCTGCTGCATCTGTAGATGACTTATGTACTAAGATCATATTTTAATATTTTATGTGAGTCAGCGTGTTAGAGCTAAAATGTAGAACAAACCTTTTATAAAACGTGTTGTATTCTTTGAAGGGATTTTTTTTTTTGTTTCAATTTTTTTTATTGTTTTGGAGAGACACAACAAATATTCAACATTGGTACACATATTGTTCAAGTATTACCAGTTGTGTTTAAAACAAAAAAAAACCTCTACAATTCGTTATCAGTGCTTAAATAAAATATTCGTTTTAACATAGTTTTTGTGTTAATATGATCTGTTTCCACATCTTAGTCTGTGCTAGGGAAGCAGCCGCCTCCTTGCGTGACTCTCGTAGAATTTAGAAAAGAATAGAGAAGAACAGAGAAAAGAAGAGAAAGAAAGGGGGGGGGGAGAAGCCCATTTATCTAGTTTCTCTGTAGTTATGTCTATGTGTTCCTAATTGCCCGGCCAAATTTCCCAGATTTTGTGAAATTTGTCAAGTTTTTGGCTCAATTGCGCTGAAAGGAGCTCCATCATTTTTATTTCCCTTAGTCTCCGTAACACCGTCTGTCTAGAGGGCGCGTTCACCTTTTTCCAGGCCGCTGCAATAGCACAGCGGGCTGCCGTAAACACGTGAATTGTCATTTTACTTTCCGCCGTTTCCAGATCTTCGATTGGTTTGGCCAGCACCATGGTCAGCGGTTCCACCTCCACCTCCACCCCCAGGTACTCTCGGATCAATGTTTGAATCATGACCCAGAATACCTGAATTTTTGGACAATTCCACCAAATATGAGCCATATCTCCTTTTTGCCCGCATTCCCTCCAGCACAAATCCGGGGACCCGGGGAAAATCTGGCTCAGCCTGCTTGGGGTTAGGTACCAATGAAACAAAATTTTATAAATATTCTCCTTAATAGTGGTACAGATTGATGTTTTTGAAGCTGCTTCCCAGATATCCTCCCAATCTTCTCTATCGATCTCTGCATTCAAATCTTCTGCCCATTTGATCATATAGCTGTGTTGGGAACAACCCCCCGATCGTGCCAGGCCCAAATATATTTCCGAGATCAGCCCTTTACAGTAATATCCTTTCCTACACAGTCTTTCAAAATTTGTTAGCGTTTGGAATGTCGAATATTTGGAGACTGATTGCAGGTAGTGTTTGATTTGGAGGAAACCAAACACTGGTACTTTAACTATTTGGTGTTTTTTCTCCAGCTCTGGGAGAGGTAAGATTCTACCATTGTCTACAAAGTCGTCAGCTACCATCAGCTTTAACGTCATGAATTTATTGAGTCTCTGTGGGAGCCAGCCTGGGGGAAATTCAGGGTTGTTGAATATGGGAGTCAGTAGTGTTGGACTGGCTGTCAGACCATATTTATCTTTATTTCTAGACCACACTCGCCATGTACATCTCATTGCTCCCAGTTTTAATGTTTCTGAGAAGGTCTCTCTTCCACTCTTGGTCCACATGGCGGCCGGGAGAGAGAGAGGTCTTGTGTAGGTAGACTCTATTCCCACCCAGCAACTTGTATTTGGATCGTTATTCCACATTATTGCTTGTTTGAGTCGGGCCGCCAAATAGTATTTAATGATATCCGGGACTGCCAAGCCTCCGCTATCTTTTGGAGCTAGCAAAATAGATCTAGCTACCCTGGGTCTTTTGTTCTGCCAGATGAATTGAAAAATTCTGTTTTGCATATTTTTAAGCTCTGACATCGGGATATTTATTGGAAGAGTCTGGAAGTAATACAGGAGCCTTGGTAGGATATTCATTTTGACCGTGGCTATTCTGCCTAGCCAAGATATCTGGTATTCATTCCAGCTCTGGAGGTCCTTTTTTAACCTCTCAAATAGGGGTGGGTAGTTATGTTTATACAGCGTAGTATACTCCCTTGTTATTTGGATTCCTAGGTATTTGATCTTTGTGGAATTCCACTTATATTTAAAATTTGCTTGTAATAATTTAGCTTCGGGATCTGATAGAGTTAGGTTTAATGCTTCCGACTTATCCATGTTAATTTTGTATCCCGATATTTTGCTGAATTTATCTAATTGTGAGTGTAAATTCGGGAGTGAAGTCAAGGGGTTGGCTTTGAAGGGATTTTTGATGACATAGAATACCTGATTGATGCAATGTAAATGATGTAATTATGTGTATTTGTTTTATTTCTAACTAGTGTTAGTAAATATAAATGAGTAGTGCAATATTATTTATAATAGTTACTGTACACTGGGAAAATAATACCTTTCTGTTAGCCTATAGAATGAAACATCTGTGCTGTGTGACATACATTTCTGTGTGTTACATTGCAACCTGATTCTACGCTAACAGTATTAATAAACTATTAGGGGCCTATGCAGTAAGCGTTCATAAGCCACTTATCAAGCACTTATCGCCCAAAATGCCTACTGCTATTCAGTAAGCGGTGATAAGTGGGCGATAAAAGACTGAATCGCCCCCAAAAAATTGCTCATAAAAAAAATCACTGAGGCAGCGGGGATAAGCCATTTATCACCGCTTTTCGGCATGTTCATAAACTCGCGCAATTCTAGTAGCAGTGATTAGGCAATGAACGCCTATCACCGCTCTAGAATGGTGATTTTATCACAAAAACCTCACGCCAGAAAAAGTGAAGGTGTTGGGAACCTGCAGAGAAGCGGCGAGATGGGACTTAGAAAAAATAAACTTCGGGTGAGATTTGCACAGGGAGACGGCTCTCTCAGAGCAGCTCTCTGTGCATCAGATAAAACTCGCCAGGTAAGGCCTTTTCAGAGGGTCGTTCATCAGATCACCGGCCAATCGCCCGTTTTGTGAATTTTGCTATGACAGGTAGTCAAGGCTTTCTGAATACCGTGACAGTCATAAAAATGACGATTTAAATGGCCCAGTGATTTTTTTAATGAACCTTTAGTGCATCAGCCCCTTAGGGTTTACGCCAAGTATACTTTGGCTGACCATTTTGACGCATTTTAAACTTTTTGTGGCGCACAGAATTTTTTTTTTTTTGGTGCATGCCTTAAACCTCTCTACAGAGTTGTAGTAAATGTAGACAGAGCACAACCAGGGAAATACTGCTTCTGGTATCCAGAGAAAGGAAAAAATAGCCAGGCAACTCCAAACTTGGATTAGTGATCAATTTATTGCATGCTAGAAAAACAATAAAAACGGACTACATGAACGCACCTACGCATTTCATGCAACAGCACTTTATCAAGGTGTACAAGGTAATGAAAAGGCTGCTTCTTTATACTCACCAGAGCTGTCCGTCGCACCATCAGGATGACGTCATCAGCGCGCGTCCGCAAACGTCGTCACGCTGACGTAACGTGCATCCCCTAGGCCGGGCAGGTCAGGTGGTAAGCTGTTTTTTCTTGAAATAAACTTTATTCATACAAGACAATACAACACAACAATAACATTATTAAAAAAACACAGAAATCTGAATGCTTGAGAAGCAGCAACCCTGAAATAATATATGGTGATGGAGGCATGTTAAATAGGATATAATACAATAAATCGTAGCATTTAAGTAATAACAGCATTAAACAACATTGTATGTGTATTATTTATATATATAAGACTTTTTTAACAAAATATATATAATCAGGGCATAAATTAAAAACCTTGTTGTTCACAGAGGACAAATGCCGGTATGCGTGGAAATATACAATCAAAATAGAACTATTGTGGTCACATAACCCCTCATATAGGGGGCGTAACTATGCCAATTCAGTTATGATTGTAATGCATAAGTAAATAAATCCACACATACTGTATTGACAGAAAATGTAAGAATTTAATATAGACCCTGTGGTAGACACAGACAGGATAAACATGAACAATGATTGGGAAAGCATGAAAATCAAACATATATTAAAAATAATTGATCATTGCAAATAAAATTATAATTTAAATGTAATAGAATCATAATATATAATTGATAATTAATGCAACTAAACCATAAATGAATAACATATTAAATATGAATTGTATATATACTTAAAGTTACAAAAAAATGACTTAAATCCCAATCAATGTTCATGCCTAAAGGTGCTCTTGTTCTCAGGGTGAAAATCCAGTACGCTTGGCGTCTGTTACTCGTTCACAGCGACGGTGTCCCATTATCCAGGTACCAGTTCTCGCGGGTGTTCCGGGTATGCCTTGAGCGTTTGGGGTTGGAGGTGGCCAATTTCGAGACTCACTCGTTCAGGATCGGGGCCGCTACGGAGGCGGCACGGGCTGGGCTGGCAGGGGTGGTGATACAGAGGATTGGGCGTTGGGAGTCCAACAGGTACCGGTCCTACATCATGCCCGTAGCAGGCGCAGAACGAGTCTCGCTGGTATGATTCCCTATCTCTCCCCCGCCCTCCTTCCCTATCACACCCCCTCCACCCCCCTCCGCAGAGGCTGAGGCAACGGACGTCTGGATCATCGGTGACTCCTTGATACACTGGGCGGAGAAATGGGCGGTGTAGCGACCTTACGTAGCAGACCTCGGTTTGTGCGGGCAGGCTAGGGTATTCTGGTGGGGGGAGGGGGCTGTGATGGGGCCAGCTGCTACCGCGTCTCTTGGTGCTGGCGAAGGATAGGAAGCCACCACAGAACCTTCTTATCCACGCGGGAGGGACGTGGCGCAGATGTTCATGCGCTGGCCGGCGGTGCAGTTTATTTGGTCAGATATTGTCTACAGGAAGGCCTGGCAGGGGGCCAGGTCGATGCATACGGTAGACAAGGCACGGAAAAAGGTGAACAGGGCTGTAGGCAAGTTTGTTGCGCAGTGGGGGGGCTGGGAGATAAGACACCCGGATTTCGACGTTAGCGCGGGGGTGTTGTTGATGGCGGATGGGGTACACATGTCAAAGGTCCCCACCTGTTTAATGTCAATTTACAGGAGGGATTGGAGAGGGTCCTGGAGTGGTTGGCGGTACGGCCCTAGTTTAAGGGGGGTTAAATCGGACCGTCGGTGGCGGCTCGTGGGGGGTAGGTGCTTGTTCTTGTCAGACTGGGAGCTGGGCCGTTTGAGCCCGGGGGGAGCACGAGTGGGCGAGGTCAGATATTCATGACGTCGATAACCCGCTCGCGCAGACGGCAGCGGCGCGGGCCGGCTGACCCTCCCCCTCCTGGCAAAGGTACACTCTGGCGAGGAGTGGCATTTACCCCTCGTAGTTTATGTATAAATAAATAGTCGCGGCCATTTTATCTCCGGTTTACCATCTCCTGTCGTTATTTGGGTTATGTATGGGGACAAAGCGGGCTGGGGGGGGGACCGTCTGGCAGCCTCCCTGGTCATGTGGTGTAACCTCCTTTCACACAACTGTAACTGAAATAGCATCATATAGAAAGCAAAGTGATTCAAATTAGGTTGTTTAGTATAGCGTGTGGTGTCAGTATCGAGCGGCAAAATACCTTAGACTAGACTGATACTATATTGTGGTGTTAGGGACCACTAGCCTCATTACACGCGCCTTTAGCTGAGCTGACATCATACCGATATCATATCATATCGATAGCAGGTTTATGCTGGTCAGCTTACTTATGTAGCGTGTGATGTAAAACATAGTCACTGCTCATATTGTGGGTAGAGGAGGAATCATTACTATCCGTTGACCTGAGCAATCTAATGCAAAACGCCTCATTGAGGGTGTCTAAAATATAGTCCTCATAGTCCTCATTCAGGAAGGTACTCACAGTTGTTGTACTGTAACTTGAATCTCCACATCAGGAGATTTCCCTGCAGCGCGCCGGCCACTGTAGTAGGATCCAATGAGTCCTGATAAAGTACAGAAGTGTACGAAACGCGTAGGAGAGTCAGGTACCTTCTTTTTAAATTATGTTTCAATACATTTTTCTTGTTTTGGACCATATTCCCTTGTCAGTGCGCTGCTTTTTCTCCTTTTTTGCTCAACTCCAGTCCTCAAGCCCCTTCCCCTCCTCCCCCCAACAGTACAGATTTTAAGGATATCCTAGCTTCAGCACAGGTGGCTAAATCAGTCCCTGCTTCAGCATAGGTGGCTCAATTATTGGCTTGGTCTTTGACTGAGCCTCTGATTGAGCCACCTGCGCTGAAGCTGGCATATCCTTTAACCCTGACCTGTTGGGGGATCTTAAAGACTGGAGTTGAACCCTTGTTTTATGGGATCAATGTTAGAATTCTTCATAGATGTAATTATAGTGATAATGATAGTGTAAGCTGATTCGGTAGGTTTCTTCTTCATGTATTGATGACACAAATATGGGCTACTGGAACTCTCACTCATCCCTATTACAGGATATCACACCACAATCCTGCCTGGACTGCTGTTCAAGTCAATAGCAGTTAGCGCTCGTACTGCTATTGTACTGCACCGACACACTTTATTCGAGCAAATACCCAGTATGTACCTGGCAGATACCTGGAATGCGCCGCTCCTCACCTCTGACAAGCCCCGTTGCGTTTGCCTTCCCAGCCTGGGTTCATGCCTGGCTGACGGGCGGCTGATCTGTTAAATGATAATGATTAGGATTTAATAGGCTGCAATGCTTCGCGTGTCTACCAGATGGCATAAATTCATGAATTGTAATGCAGTATATATATATACTGTGCAGTATTGCAGCCAGCGGGAATAAAATGCTTCAATCCCTGCCTGGAAAATAACGCAATGCACTCGGGCAGAAAACAGTCACAAACCTCAATACACCCTGGTATACCCGAATTCGTGGGACTAGCCGAGCTCGAATAAAGTGTGTCGCCAGTGTATTCATATATCATAAGTGTTGATGGATACCAAAAATAGCTCAAATGATTAGACTAGAGTGCAAGTGAATGCAGAATGTGTTACAATTCAACAGCCAAGTCATGGTTGGAGACACATGCAGTACCGTATGCTCATTTTATATTATTCCATGATGTTTTTTTATTAGACCTAAACTGAGAACTGTGAAATGAGGGAAAGAGGGATGGATCCGAGTCTTGTTTTGCAAAGCACCTATATATCCACCTATAAATTATTTAACTAGCAATCATACATTTAAAGGGCACAATGATTGTCAGCTTTAGAAGTGCAGATGTGGTTGTCACCTTTACCTCTGTCCACACAGGATCCCGCAAGAAATCACGCGTTAAATATTGCACACGTTAAGGATTTAGGACACAGACACAAAATATATATTAATTTCAGGCTTCCTCTCTGTAATCTATTAGATCTGAATATCACTAGGTTTGGATTCTGTAATAGAACTATATATTAAGAAAAGTGGATATCTATTCATTCTGTTGTCACAATTAATATATCAATTAATATATTGGTGACAATAGTCTATGACTGTAACATATTTTCTATTTACAATAACTGTCTAAGTTAAACCCGAGGCAGTTAATGTGTCAATCATTTCAATTGTTCGTATTTATTATTTTAATGGTTTATCCTTGTTGTTTGCGTTTGCATATAATATTCTAAGTACCAACAGGATATGCTCATTAATATAGGCCAACATCCTTCTCTTAATTTGATAAACGTTTATTGTTTTTCATGATATATAATCCCATACACTACCGACACACTTTATTAGAGTGTGGCCGGTACCGCAAGCCGGGAGATTTCCCGGCTTGCTAGTGGCCGCCCCTCGGCATGCCGCGCGGTCACGCGTCTTCGGGAGCGTGCGCCCCCTGCACGCGCGTCCAGGGGCTCCCCGAGGGAGCCCTGGTGTCCCGCGATCGCGGGACAGCGGCAGGGGGTTCCGGGGGACCCGGCGGACCCGGCAGCGGTAGGGAGAGCGCCCCGATCGGATCAGTAGCTACCAGGCTACTGCTGCGGCCAAGAACGGGCAAATGCTCGAATAAACTTGGCCGCAGCAGTACATGTCTATAACATTAATTTGGCCTTTTTTAGAGCAACTGATAGTGTAGAAACTATAACACATCAACACACAGGGGCCTATTCTAGTAGCTTCAATAACTTTGCTGCCATCTGAAACGGTTTACATGACCCCATCGAACCGTTTGTCATTTGTGTTATCACGGTATAGAGAAAGAATCTGAAACCATTTCCACAAGTTACAATCTCTGGTGTCTCAGCCTATCTGTAAGTTCTCCCCTGTGTGATCTGGCTGCAGTCTGTAAGAGCTGCATAGAGAGCTGCATAGAGAGAGCTGCATCTCCCTGCACAGCTCTCACAGGCGATAGCAGTGTTTTTATTAAAATTTTAATAGCAGTGTACTGTAGCAGGGGGTCTCCGGAGCTGAACCACATTCATTTCAGGCCCCATACTGGGGCCTGTAACTTGGGAAGCAGGAGGTCCATGGACCTGAAATTAATGCAGTTCTACCCTGGAGACCCCCTGCTACAGTACACTGTTATTAAAATTTAAATAAGCTTCATAACCTTAGCGCAAGGGATTACACCTGATTACGCGGTTTCTTCTGGGGTACAGAGGGTGGGTGAATGGGGTAGTTTCCCCATGGTGGGTAGTTAGGGCGGACAGGAAGGTTGCAGAAGGAACTAACACCTTCACTACCATAGCGGTGGCAACCGCTATGGTAATGAAGGTGTTAACCACTCCCGCTACCCACCCGAGAGACCTAACCACCCAACCCGCGACAACTACCCCCTTCACCCAATCCATCTACCCCAATAAACATTAAAATACAGAAACCCTACTACCCACCTCCTCTAACCCCAAACAACCCTCCCCCACCCACCCCCCAACACATACAGTAGAGTCATGGGCAATATTACTATATTACTATTCTCCAGATCTGGATAATAGCTCATTTGCCCATTAGAAATAAAACATTATCCAGCCGGCATAAAGTAAATGAAAGTTGCCCTTACCCCTGCCAGCGCTCTTGCCACGCTACAACTGGATGCAGTGAAGGCGGACTGCACGGAGGATAGCGGATATGATAGTAGTCTTTTCTCTCTCCTGCCCTGAGAAGGGAACTACTTTGGTATGCCTCCTTTTGTTTTTTTTTTTTTACTGGCATGAAAGGGTCAGAGAAAGAAATGGGGAGTGATTCACAGAATTAATTGCTTTTCTTCCATTGCAGTAAAACTGCCCCGATAGGAATGTTTAGATTTCTTTTAGTTTTGTCTGTTTTTATGCTATTTTGTTTATTCGTTCATTGTTTGGATAGCCATATAACTCTTGTGAACAGGAAAGCAGAAAGCCTTATAAGATCTGATGGAACCTCATATATTTTTAAATTTTGACCTACCACCAACTTGGTATTTGTACTGGCATGACTGGAAGAAATACATTATTTCAGCAATTGGGGGGTCAGTGGAGCTTTGGGTGCTGTGGCTCAGCTTCACAATACCCTCTGCTTCCCGTAATGTAAAACAAAAAAAACAACAAATGTTGATTTTGGAGAGCACTGCAGTGTAACAGTTGTGTATTTATTTCTACTGTGGCTAAATAAATACACAGACGCAGCATTGTTTGCTACTATCGAAGCTTGTTCTGTACCTACAAACAACACCATACAGCCATCCTGTGACAATGTGTTCATGAAACATATGTTGAGTTGAGTACTGTAGGTCAAAGTTCTAGTCTCCTTCATGGTCACATGTACATTTGTTGCAGGTTGGGATACCTTCTAAAGGCTCAACATGAGTTATTCATAGATTAAATTGTAATGTACGGAGCTTTAATTCCTTCCCAGGTCTCTTATTCAAATGCATCGTCAGTAAAGTAGTTGTGTTTGCTTATTAAATGCATTTGAATATCTTAGTTCATGGACAGTATCGCAGTAAAGCTACATTTGGAACTGGAGAGGCGGTGTATGCACTGAAAATCTCATTATAAAATCAATCAATCTGGAGAAACAGATGGAAATGTCACTAAGATCAGATGTGTTTACAGCTGAGGAAACTGTGGCTATATTTGTTGCATTATATTTTTCTAGTTTTAATGAGAGAAAAAAATAATTTCTCATTATTTAAAATGTCTGGGGGATTTGACAAAACTACTGAAATCTGTATTTTCTTTTGATTCCAATAAATGTACAAAGAACAAAAATTGGTTATTAAACACAACAAGAGAACACAGGAATTGCATTTCACATTTTGATTTATGAGTTAATAACCTTCAATATGCCACTAAAACGATCAACTCTAATAAAATTATAAAACAAGCTTAAAATTGCTAAGGACATTGAAATTATTATTATTATTTTTTTAAATAAGTTCTGGTATGTAAACTAAGAATGTGGTTGTTTAACAAAGTAGTAAAATTAGGCAAATAGTGCTGAAAAATATAGTAGCAGGATCAGATTAACTTTATTAAGCAAGACAGAAACTTAGAGACTTATTCTGTATCAGCCAAAGCTGCCAATCGAGCCATATTCAGCCAAAATTCCCCATTATTAAATGGGGATTTTTTTGGCTGAAAACAGCCTGATCGTCCACTTTGACTGATATAGAATAATCCCCTAAAATGGTCATTTTCATCTTTGGGGAAAATGTATAACCATACAAACTTAGCCACTTGTATGGTTCTCAGCACCAGGGCAAACCACAGCAATGCATCTGAGTGGTCTCAGTGCCAGAGGATTAATGCTATGGGGGGAGTGGGGAGGTCTGATCTAGAAGCATGCTACCCTCTCCCTCCCCTCCCCCCCTTCTCACGGTCGCGTTTTCGGCCACGGCTCCGGAGACAGTCTTGCTAAATCTGTACGTTGCACCTTTATGCCCCATCCAGGAATGCGCTTTGGGAATGTCGACCTATAATATGTCACTGACACTGTGATGTCATAAAAGAAAAGCAAAGGTGAGCCGCTGTACTGGGCACCGGGGTAAATACTTTGATACATTGACGGTGCAAGTCACCAAATGAATATGACACCCCTAGCATTTGCTTCACTTGCTACAGTATGTTGATCTCTAAATGTCTCTTCCTTGTTATAAGAAACCAATGGTGCTAGTTTAGGGGATTTACTGATATGATAAAACATAAATATTGTGTGTCCAACTATCATATATCCAAAGGGTTAACCCATACTAATGTTACTTACGAACACAGCCAGATAACTGTAATGGCTTGGTAACACACAGTTACACACAATTAGTGTGTCTAATCATCTGACACTCACTAAAGGTGTTAGTAGCATATTGTGGGACCTTTTATTGATAACTTCTATCTCTTCCTTGTATGACGCTCTCCTTCAAGTGACCAACCAAAGTGGCACTATCCCTCCCCTTTGATCCCTAATATGGAACCAGGAAGGATGCGCATTCAAGCGCATTTCTAGCGCATGCGCAAAGACGGATGGCACATTACATGGAGAAAGATCGGAGCACCACGCCAGCGATGACGTAGACGCAGTAGTACTCTCGCATGAACAGAGTACCAGAGGGAAAGCGCGATGAAGTCAACGAGACCGGAACAGATGTGGTCCGCCCATGACGGCGCCAGTAGGATTCGCGATTCCCAACGACCCATCAGGAACCATGGAGAGAACACCCAGACGTGATGACATCATCGGACCAGAAACACCGTAGGTATTCAACCGAATGCCGAAGAGTACTGAAGAATTCAGTGGACTCACATGGGGTAATTAAGGGGCGTGTTTAGTTTTGTTCACTTGCTTGTGGCACTATAGATAGTGGACATTTTGCCACTTTATTATGCCAGTCACTTGATAAAGAACTTTGTATAGTTCGAAACGTTATGCCTTTGACAGAATAAATTCTTATACCAAATCCGCAGTGCCCTGGATTTTCCATTCATATTCATGCTTAGGATCTCGCTAGACAGGTTTTCCCCTGAATCATGGTGCCCGTATTGAAACGCAAGTATTTTGCTCTTTTTTTCTGACTTATATGGTGTGCAGCACTGCATCTTTTTTTGTTTGTAACACCCAGGTCATTAAACATACACATCCTTTAAGTAACAACTTGTATATATTCATTAAATATTATTGGAGACGCATTTATTAGGCTTAAAAACTGTATAATGGCTAAATTCATTATCACCTTCTAAATAACAGGGATACATAAATTAATGAAGCAATCAGCAGCAAGTCAGTTAATTAGCATTTACGTAATGCTCTGTGTTTGCACGGCATCGGTCTGTCACATAAATCTCAGAACCACAGATGTGTGACTTCGGTTCAATACATTTTGTATGTTCTTCTTTTTTTAAAGATTTTCACACATTTGTGAACATTTTCACCAAAGGTTCAACACCTGTTGGGTTTATGTAATTTGTCCTTTTGGGCAGTAAATGTATAGAGAACAAAATTGGCTATCAAATACATCAGTCAAAAATAGAAATGCCCCCTTTTTGAATGAAATGTGTAATGCCCTTTAATGTCCCATTAAAATGACTTACCGGTACTATGGATCGATGATATCGTGTTTACATTTATCAATCCCTTCATTTCCCTTCCAAACTTGGACATGATCCTGCAACAATGTGTGGCAATTTCTGATTTTAAGATAAAATCAAATAAATTGGACTAAGCGGAGTTCTCTGAGCTTGTGCCAGAGACACTCCAAGACGAGTCTGCGTGCCTTTCTGAAGCGGGAGATTTAAACTTGCCTGCCTGTGACTTGCATCCAGCGCTGTCTCGAGTTCCTGATCCCCCACCGGAGTGGAAGCTGCTCTGGGTAAGCCCTTCTCCTTGCTGCTGGTGCATGTGCACATGACGGAGCACCGTGGCGTGGCGCTCTCATGCAGCAGGGGCGACTCCTGTCCTGCAGCTATGGCTTGATTCTGAGCATTTCGGTGGGCGTGGCTGTGATGTCACTGAGCTGGTTCGCCCTCATTGTGCGAACCACTCACGTGACCCGGCCATTGCACGGCGAAGACAAAAAAAGTTTTGTCTCCGCACGCAGCGCTCTTGCCGACGTGCACGCGGGTGCACAGCATAGATGTTCCTATTGGCCAAATGGATCTCATCACGCAGCATGTGCGTGCAAGCACTCCATGAGCATTGACGCGGCCTAATACATTTCAGTAGCGCTGGGTACCTACGACTGCTAGGATTCCCCCTGTATTCTCTGTGTGGGCTGAGGACTGCTAGGCTTCCCCCTGTAGTCTCTGTGTGGGGTGAGGACTGCTAGGCTTCCCCCTGTATTCTCTGTGTGGGGTGAGGACTGCTAGGCTTCCCCCTGTATTCTCTGTGTGGTGTAAGGACTGCTAGGCTTCCCCCTGTATTCTCTGTGTGGGGTGAGGACTGCTAGGCTTCCCCCTGTATTCTCTGTGTGGGGTGAGGACTGCTAGGCTTCCCCCTGTATTCTCTGTGTGGGGTGAGGACTGCTAGGATTCCCCCTGTATTCTCTGTGTGGGCTGAGGACTGCTAGGCTTCCCCCTGTAGTCTCTGTGTGGGGTGAGGACTGCTAGGCTTCCCCCTGTATTCTCTGTGTGGGGTGAGGACTGCTAGGCTTCCCCCTGTATTCTCTGTGTGGTGTAAGGACTGCTAGGCTTCCCCCTGTATTCTCTGTGTGGGGTGAGGACTGCTAGGCTTCCCCCTGTAGTCTCTGTGTGGGGTGAGGACTGCTAGGCTTCCCCCTGTAGTCTCTGTGTGGGGTGAGGACTGCTAGGCTCCCCCCCTGTATTCTCTGTGTGGGGTAAGGACTGCTAGGCTTCCCCCTGTATCCTCTGTGTGGGGTAAGGACTGCTAGGCTCCCCCCCTGTATTCTCTGTGTGGGGTAAGGACTGCTAGGCTTCCCCCTGTATTCTCTGTGTGGGGTAAGGACTGCTAGGCTCCTCCCCTGTATTCTCTGTGTGGGGTAAGGACTGCTAGACTTCCCCCTGTATTCTCTGTGTGGGGTGAGGACTGCTAGGTTTCCCCCTGTATTCTCTGTGTGGGGTGAGGACTGCTAGGATTCCCCCTGTAGTCTCTGTGTGGGGTGAGGACTGCTAGGCTTCCCCCTGTATTCTCTGTGTGGGGTGAGGACTGCTAGGCTCCCCCCTGTATTCTCTGTGTGGAGTGAGGACTGCTAGGCTTCCCCCTGTATTCTCTGTGTGGGGTGAGTACTGCTAGGCTTCCCCCTGTATTCTCTGTGTGGGGTGAGGACTGCTAGGATTCCCCCTGTATTCTCTGTGTGGGGTGAGGACTGCTAGGATTCCCCCTGTATTCTCTGTGTGGGGTGAGGACTGCTAGTCTTCCCCCTGTAATCTCTGTGTGGGGTAAGGACTGCTAGGCTCCCCCTGTATTCTCTGTGTGGGGTAAGGACTGCTAGGCTCCCCCTGTATTCTCTGTGTGGGGTGAGGACTGCTAGGCTCCCCCTGTATTCTCTGTGTGGGGCGAGGACTGCTAGGCTTCCCCCTGTATTCTCTGTGTGAGGTGAGGACTGCTAGGCTTCCCCCTGTATTCTCTGTGTGGGGTGAGGACTGCTAGGATTCCCCCTGTATTCTCTGTGTGGGGTGAGGACTGCTAGGATTCCCCCTGTATTCTCTGTTTGGGGCGAGGACTGCTAGGATTCCCCCTGTATTCTCTGTGTGGGGCGAGGACTGCTAGGATTCCCCCTGTATTCTCTGTGTGAGGTGAGGACTGCTAGGTTTCCCCCTGTATTCTCTGTGTGGGGTGAGGACTGCTAGGCTTCCCCCTGTATTCTCTGTGTGGGGTGAGGACTGCTAGGCTTCCCCCTGTATTCTCTGTGTGGGGCGAGGACTGCTAGGATTCCCCCTGTATTCTCTGTGTGGGGTGAGGACTGCTGGGCTTCCCCCTGTATTCTCTGTGTGGGGCGAGGACTGCTAGGCTTCCCCCTGTATTCTCTGTGTGGGGTGAGGACTGCTAGGATTCCCCCTGTATTCTCTGTGTGGGGTGAGGGCTGCTAGGCTTCCCCCTGTATTCTCTGTGTGGGGTGAGGACTGCTAGGCTTCCCCCTGTATCCTCTGTGTGGGGTGAGGACTGCTAGGCTTCCCCCTGTATCCTCTGTGTGGGGTGAGGACTGCTAGGCTTCCCCCTGTATTCTCTGTGTGGGGTGAGGACTGCTAGGATTCCTCCTGTATTCTCTGTGTGGGGTGAGGACTGCTAGGCTTCCCCCTGTATTCTCTGTGTGGGGTGAGGACTGCTAGGCTTCCCCCTGTATTCTCTGTGTGGGGCGAGGACTGCTAGGCTTCCCCTTGTATTCTCTGTGTGGGGGGAGGACTGCTAGGATTCCCCCTGTATTCTCTGTGTGGGGCGAGGACTGCTAGGCTTCCCCCTGTATTCTCTGTGTGGGGTGAGGACTGCTAGGATTCCCCCTGTATTCTCTGTGTGGGGTGAGGACTGCTAGGATTCCCCCTGTTTTCTCTGTGTGGGGTGAGGACAGCAAGGATTCCCCCTGTATTCTCTGCGTGGGGTGAGGACTGCTAGGCTTCCCCCTGTATTCTCTGTGTGGGGTGAGGACTGCTAGGATTCCCCCTGTATTCTCTGTGTGGGGTGAGGACTGCTAGGATTCCTCCTGTATTCTCTGTGTGGGGTGAGGACTGCTAGGCTTCCCCCTGTATTCTCTGTGTGGGGTGAGGACTGCTAGGATTCCCCCTGTATTCTCTGTGTGGGGTGAGGACTGCTAGGATTCCCCCTGTATTCTCTGTGTGGGGTGAGGACTGCTAGGCTTCCCCCTGTATTCTCTGTGTGGGGTGAGGACTGCTAGGCTTCCCCCTGTATTCTCTGTGTGAGGTGAGGACTGCTAGGATTCCCCCTGTATTCTCTGTGTGGGGTGAGGACTGCTAGGCTTCCCCCTGTATTCTCTGTGTGGGGTGAGGACTGCTAGGCTTCCCCCTGTATCCTCTGTGTGGGGCGAAGACTGCTAGGCTTCCCCCTGTATTCTCTGTGTGGGGCGAGGACTGCTAGGCTTCCTCCTGTATTCTCTGTGTGGGGTGAGGACTGCTAGGATTCCCCCTGTATTCTCTGTGTGGGGCGAGGACTGCTAGGCTTCCCCCTGTATTCTCTATATGGGGTGAGGACTGCTAGGCTTCCCCCTGTATTCTCTGTGTGGGGCGAGGACTGCTAGGATTCCCCCTGTATTCTCTGTGTGGGGTGAGGTCTGCTAGGCTTCCCCCTGTATTCTCTGTGTGGGGTGAGGACTGCTAGGATTCCCCCTGTATTCTCTGTTTGGGGCGAGGACTGCTAGGATTCCCCCTGTATTCTCTGTGTGGGGTGAGGACTGCTAGGCTTCCCCCTGTATTCTCTGTGTGGGGTGAGGACTGCTAGGATTCCCCCTGTATACTCTGTGTGGGGTGAGGACTGCTGGGCTTCCCCCTGTATTCTCTATGTGGGGTGAGGACTGCTAGGCTTCCCCCTGTATTCTCTGTGTGGGGTGAGGACTACTAGGCTTCCCCCTGTATTCTCTGTGTGGGGTGAGGACTGCTAGGATTCCTCCTGTATTCTCTGTGTGGGGTGAGGACTGCTAGGATTCCCCCTGTATTCTCTGTGTGGGGTGAGGACTGCTAGGCTTCCCCCTGTAGTCTCTGTATGGGGTGAGGACTGCTAGGCTTCCCCCTGTATTCTCTGTGTGGGGTGAGGACTGCTAGGATTCCCCCTGTATTCTCTGTGTGGGGTGAGGACTGCTGGGCTTCCCCCTGTATTCTCTATGTGGGGTGAGGACTGCTGGGCTTCCCCCTGTATTCTCTGTGTGGGGTGAGGACTGCTAGGCTTCCCCCTGTATTCTCTATGTGGGGTGAGGACTGCTAGGCTTCCCCCTGTATTCTCTGTGTGGGGTGAGGACTGCTAGGCTTCCCCCTGTATTCTCTGTGTGGGGTGAGGACTGCTAGGCTTCCCCCTGTATTCTCTGTGTGAGGTGAGGACTGCTAGGCTTCCCCCTGTATTCTCTGTGTGGGGTGAGGACTGCTAAGCTTCCCCCTGTATTCTCTGTGTGGGGTGAGGGCTGCTAGGCTTCCCCCATATTCTCTGTGTGGGGTGAGGACTGCTAGGATTCCCCCTGTATTCTCTGTGTGGGGCGAGGACTGCTAGGCTTCCCCCTGTATTCTCTGTGTGGGGTGAGGACTGCTAGGATTCCCCCTGTATTCTCTGTGTGGGGTGAGGGCTGCTAGGCTTCCCCCTGTATTCTCTGTGTGGGGTGAGGACTGCTAGGCTTCCCCCTGTATCCTCTGTGTGGGGTGAGGACTGCTAGGCTTCCCCCTGTATCCTCTGTGTGGGGTGAGGACTGCTAGGCTTCCCCCTGTATTCTCTGTGTGGGGTGAGGACTGCTAGGATTCCTCCTGTATTCTCTGTGTGGGGTGAGGACTGCTAGGCTTCCCCCTGTATTCTCTGTGTGGGGTGAGGACTGCTAGGCTTCCCCCTGTATTCTCTGTGTGGGGCGAGGACTGCTAGGCTTCCCCCTGTATTCTCTGTGTGGGGGGAGGACTGCTAGGATTCCCCCTGTATTCTCTGTGTGGGGCGAGGACTGCTAGGCTTCCCCCTGTATTCTCTGTGTGGGGTGAGGACTGCTAGGATTCCCCCTGTATTCTCTGTGTGGGGTGAGGACTGCTAGGATTCCCCCTGTTTTCTCTGTGTGGGGTGAGGACTGCTAGGATTCCCCCTGTATTCTCTGTGTGGGGTGAGGACTGCTAGGCTTCCCCCTGTATTCTCTGTGTGGGGTGAGGACTGCTAGGCTTCCCCCTGTATTCTCTGTGTGGGGTGAGGACTGCTAGGATTCCCCTGTATTCTCTGTGTGGGGTGAGGGCTGCTAGGATTCCCCTGTATTCTCTGTGTGGGGTGAGGGCTGCTAGGCTTCCCCCTGTATTCTCTGTGTGGGGTGAGGACTGCTAGGATTCCCCTGTATTCTCTGTGTGGGGTGAGGGCTGCTAGGATTCCCCCTGTATTCTCTGTGTGGGGTGAGGACTGCTAGGATTCCTCCTGTATTCTCTGTGTGGGGTGAGGACTGCTAGGCTTCCCCCTGTATTCTCTGTGTGGGGTGAGGACTGCTAGGATTCCCCCTGTATTCTCTGTGTGGGGTGAGGACTGCTAGGATTCCCCCTGTATTCTCTGTGTGGGGTGAGGACTGCTAGGCTTCCCCCTGTATTCTCTGTGTGGGGTGAGGACTGCTAGGATTCCCCCTGTATTCTCTGTGTGGGGTGAGGACTGCTAGGCTTCCCCCTGTATTCTCTGTGTGGGGTGAGGACTGCTAGGCTTCCCCCTGTATTCTCTGTGTGGGGTGAGGACTGCTAGGCTTCCCCCTGTATTCTCTGTGTGGGGTGAGGACTGCTAGGCTTTCCCTGAATTCTCTGTGTGGGGTGAGGACTGCTAGGCTTCCCCCTGTATTCTCTGTGTGGGGTGAGGACTGCTAGGCTTCCCCCTGTATCCTCTGTGTGGGGCGAAGACTGCTAGGCTTCCCCCTGTATTCTCTGTGTGGGGTGAGGGCTGCTAGGATTCCCCTGTATTCTCTGTGTGGGGTGAGGACTGCTAGGCTTCCCCCTGTATTCTCTGTGTGGGGCGAGGACTGCTAGGCTTCCCCCTGTATTCTCTGTGTGGGGCGAGGACTGCTAGGATTCCCCCTGTATTCTCTGTGTGGGGCGAGGACTGCTAGGCTTCCCCCTGTATTCTCTATATGGGGTGAGGACTGCTAGGCTTCCCCCTGTATTCTCTGTGTGGGGCGAGGACTGCTAGGATTCCCCCTGTATTCTCTGTGTGGGGTGAGGACTGCTAGGCTTCCCCCTGTATTCTCTGTGTGGGGTGAGGACTGCTAGGATTCCCCCTGTATTCTCTGTTTGGGGCGAGGACTGCTAGGATTCCCCCTGTATTCTCTGTGTGGGGTGAGGACTGCTAGGCTTCCCCCTGTATTCTCTGTGTGGGGTGAGGACTGCTAGGATTCCCCCTGTATACTCTGTGTGGGGTGAGGACTGCTGGGCTTCCCCCTGTATTCTCTATGTGGGGTGAGGACTGCTAGGCTTCCCCCTGTATTCTCTGTGTGGGGTGAGGACTACTAGGCTTCCCCCTGTATTCTCTGTGTGGGGTGAGGACTGCTAGGATTCCTCCTGTATTCTCTGTGTGGGGTGAGGACTGCTAGGCTTCCCCCTGTATTCTCTGTGTGGGGTGAGGACTGCTAGGCTTCCCCCTGTATTCTCTGTGTGGGGTGAGGACTGCTAGGCTTCCCCCTGTAGTCTCTGTATGGGGTGAGGACTGCTAGGATTCCCCCTGTATTCTCTATGTGGGGTGAGGACTGCTGGGCTTCCCCCTGTATTCTCTGTGTGGGGTGAGGACTGCTAGGCTTCCCCCTGTATTCTCTATGTGGGGTGAGGACTGCTAGGCTTCCCCCTGTATTCTCTGTGTGGGGTGAGGACTGCTAGGCTTCCCCCTGTATTCTCTGTGTGGGGTGAGGACTGCTAGGCTTCCCCCTGTATTCTCTGTGTGAGGTGAGGACTGCTAGGCTTCCCCCTGTATTCTCTGTGTGGGGTGAGGACTGCTAAGCTTCCCCCTGTATTCTCTGTGTGGGGTGAGGGCTGCTAGGCTTCCCCCATATTCTCTGTGTGGGGTGAGGACTGCTAGGATTCCCCCTGTATTCTCTGTGTGGGGTAAGGACTGCTAGGCTTCCCCCTGTATTCTCTGTGTGGGGTGAGGACTGCTAGGCTTCCCACTGTATTTTCTGTGTGGGGTGAGGACTGCTGGGCTTCCCCCTGTATTCTCTGGTGGGGCGAGGACTGCTAGGCTTCCCCCTGTATTCTCTGTGTGGGGTGAGGACTGCTAGGCTTCCCCCTGTATTCTCTGTGTGGGGTGAGGACTGCTAGGCTTCCCCCTGTATTCTCTGTATGGGGTGAGGACTGCTAGGATACCTCCTGTATTCTCTGTGTGGGGTGAGGACTGCTAGGATTCCCCCTGTATTCTCTGTGTGGGGCGAGGACTGCTAGGCTTTCCCTGAATTCTCTGTGTGGGGTGAGGACTGCTAGGCTTCCCCCTGTATTCTCTGTGTGGGGTGAGGACTGCTAGGCTTCCCCCTGTATTCTCTGTGTGGGTGGTAAGGACTGCTAGGCTTCCCCCTGTATTCTCTGTGTGGGGTGAGGACTACTAGGCTTCCCCCTGTATTCTCTGTGTGGGATGAGGACTGCTAGGCTTCCCCCTGTATTCTCTGTGTGGGTGGTAAGGACTGCTAGGCTTCCCCCTGTATTCTCTGTGTGGGGTGAGGACTGCTAGGATTCCCCCTGTATTCTCTATGTGGGGTGAGGACTGCTAGGCTTCCCCCTGTATTCTCTGTGTGGGGTGAGGACTGCTAGGCTTCCCACTGTATTCTCTGTGTGGGGTGAGGACTGCTAGGCTTCCCCCTGTATTCTCTGTTTGGGGTGAGGACTGCTAGGCTTCCCCCTGTATTCTCTTTGTGGGGTGAGGACTGCTAGGATTCCCCCTGTATTCTCTGTGTGGGCTGAGGACTGCTAGGATTCCCCCTGTATTCTCTGTGTGGGGTGAGGACTGCTAGGCTTCCCCCTGTATTCTCTGTGTGGGGTGAGGACTGCTAGGCTTCCCCCTGTATTCTCTGTGTGGGGTGAGGACTGCTAGGATTCCTCCTGTATTCTCTGTGTGGGGTGAGGACTGCTAGGCTTCCCCCTGTATTCTCTGCGTGGGGTGAGGACTGCTAGGATTCCCCCCGTATTCTCTGCGTGGGGTGAGGACTGCTAGGCTTCCCCCTGTATTCTCTGTGTGGGGTGAGGACTGCTAGGCTTCCCCCTGTATTCTCTGTGTGGGGTGAGGACTGCTAGGCTTCCCCCTGTATTCTCTGTGTGAGGTGAGGACTGCTAGGATTCCCCCTGTATTCTCTGTGTGGGGTGAGGACTGCTAGGATTCCCCCTGTATTCTCTGTGTGGGGTGAGGACTGCTAGGCTTCCCCCTGTATTCTCTGTGTGGGGTGAGGACTGCTAGGCTTCCCCCTGTATTCTCTGTGTGGGGTAAGGACTGCTAGGCTTCCCCCTGTATTCTCTGTGTGGGGTGAGGACTGCTAGGCTTCCCCCTGTATTTTCTGTGTGGGGTGAGGACTGCTGGGCTTCCCCCTGTATTCTCTGTGTGGGGCGAGGACTGCTAGGCTTCCCCCTGTATTCTCTGTGTGGGGTGAGGACTGCTAGGCTTCCCCCTGTATTCTCTGTGTGGGGTGAGGACTGCTAGGCTTCCCCCTGTATTCTCTGTGTGGGGCGAGGACTGCTAGGATTCCTCCTGTATTTTCTGTGTGAGGTGAGGACTGCTAGGCTTCCCCCTGTATTCTCTGTATGGGGTGAGGACTGCTAGGATTCCTCCTGTATTTTCTGTGTGAGGTGAGGACTGCTAGGCTTCCCCCTGTATTTTCTGTATGGGGTGAGGACTGCTAGGATTCCTCCTGTATTTTCTGTGTGGGGTGAGGACTGCTAGGCTTCCCCCTGCATTCTCTGTGTGGGGTGAGGACTGCTAGGCTTTCCCTGAATTCTCTGTGTGGGGTGAGGACTGCTAGGCTTCCCCCTGTATTCTCTGTGTGGGGTGAGGACTGCTAGGCTTCCCCCTGTATTCTCTGTGTGGGTGGTAAGGACTGCTAGGCTTCCCCCTGTATTCTCTGTGTGGGGTGAGGACTGCTAGGCTTCCCCCTGTATTCTCTGTGTGGGGTGAGGACTACTAGGCTTCCCCCTGTATTCTCTGGGTGGGATGAGGACTGCTAGGCTTCCCCCTGTATTCTCTGTGTGGGGTGAGGACTGCTAGGCTTCCCCCTGTATTTTCTGTGTGGGGTGAGGACTGCTAGGCTTCCCCCTGTATTCTCTTTGTGGGGTGAGGACTGCTAGGATTCCCCCTGTATTCTCTGTGTGGGCTGAGGACTGCTAGGATTCCCCCTGTATTCTCTGTGTGGGGTGAGGACTGCTAGGATTCCCCCTGTATTCTCTGTGTGGGGTGAGGACTGCTAGGATTCCCCCTGTATTCTCTGTGTGGGGTGAGGACTGCTAGGCTTCCCCCTGTATTCTTTGTGTGGGGTGAGGACTGCTAGGCTTCCCCCTGTATTCTCTGTGTGGGGCGAGGACTGCTAGGATTCCCCTGTATTCTCTGTGTGGGGTGAGGGCTGCTAGGCTTCCCCCTGTATTCTCTGTGTGGGGTGAGGACTGCTAGGCTTCCCCCTGTATTCTCTGTGTGGGGTGAGGACTGCTAGGCTTCCCCCTGTATTCTATGTGTTGGGTGAGGACTACTAGGCTTCCCCCTGTATTCTCTGTGTGGGGTGAGGACTGCAAGGATTCCCCTGTATTCTCTGTGTGGGGTGAGGACTGCTAGGCTTCCCCGTGTATTCTCTGTGTGGGGCGAGGACTGCTGGGCTTCCCCTGTATTCTCTGTGTGGGGTGAGGACTGCTAGGATTCCCCCTGTATTCTCTGTGTGGGGTGAGGACTGCTAGGCTTCCCACTGTATTCTCTGTGTGGGGTGAGGACTGCTAGGATTCCCCCTGTATTCTCTGTGTGGGGTGAGGACTGCTAGGCTTCCCCCTGTATTCTCTGTGTGGGGTGAGGACTGCTAGGCTTACCCCTGTATTCTCTGTGTGGGGTGAGGACTGCTAGGATTCCCCCTGTATTCTCTGTGTGGGGTGAGGACTGCTAGGCTTCCCCCTGTATTCTCTGTGTGGGGTGAGGACTGCTAGGCTTCCCCCTGTATTCTCTGTGTGGGGTGAGGACTGCTAGGCTTCCCCCTGTGTTCTCTGTGTGGGGTGAGGACTGCTAGGATTCCCCCTGTATTCTCTGTGTGGGGCGAGGACTGCTAGGCTTCCCCCTGTATTCTCTGTGTGGGTGAGGACTGCTAGACTTCCACCTGTATTCTTGTGTGGGGTGAGGACTGCTAGGCTTCCCATTGTATTCTCTGTGTGGGGTGAGGACTGCTATGCTTCCCATTGTATTCTCTGTTTGGGGTGAGGACTGCTAGGCTTCCCCCTGTATTCTCTGTGTGGGGTGAGGACTGCTAGGCTTCCCCCTGTATTCTCTGTGTGGGGTGAGGACTGCTAGGCTTCCCCCTGTATTCTCTGTGTGGGGTGAGGACTGCTAGGCTTCCCATTGTATTCTCTGTGTGGGGTGAGGACTGCTAGACTTCCACCTGTATTCTCTGTGTGGGGTGAGGACTGCTAGGCTTCCCATTGTATTCTCTGTGTGGGGTGAGGACTGCTAGGCTTCCCATTGTATTCTCTGTGTGGGGTGAGGACTGCTAGGCTTCCCCCTGTATTCTCTGTGTGGGGTGAGGACTGCTGGGATTCCCCCTGTATTCTCTGTGTGGGGTGAGGACTGCTAGGCTTCCCCCTGTATTCTCTGTGTGGGGTGAGGACTGCTAGGCTTCCCATTGTATTCTCTGTGTGGGGTGAGGACTGCTAGGCTTCCCATTGTATTCTCTGTGTGGGGTGAGGACTGCTAGGCTTCCCCCTGTATTCTCTGTGTGGGGTGAGGACTGCTAGGATTCCCCCTGTATTCTCTGTGTGGGGTGAGGACTGCTAGGCTTCCCCCTGTATTCTCTGTGTGGGGTGAGGACTGCTAGGCTTCCCCCTGTATTCTCTGTGTGGGGTGAGGACTGCTAGGGTTCCCCCTGTATTCTCTGTGTGGGGTGAGGACTGCTAGGATTCCCCCTGTATTCTCTGTGTGGGGTGAGGACTGCTAGGATTCCCCTGTATTTTCTGTGTGGGGCGAGGACTGCTAGGTTTCCACCTGTATTCTCTGTGTGGGGTGAGGACTGCTAGGCTTCCCCCTGTATTCTCTGTGTGGGGTGAGCACTGCTAGGCTTCCCCCTGTATTCTCTGTGTGGGGTGAAGACTGCTAGGATTCCCCGTGTATTCTCTGTGTGGGGCGAGGACTGCTAGTCTTCCCATTGTATTCTCTGTGTGGGGTGAGGACTGCTAGGCTTCCCCCTGTATTCTCTGTGTGGGGTGAGGACTGCTAGGCTTCCCCTGTATTCTCTGTGTGGGGTGAGGACTGCTAGGATTCCCCTGTATTCTCTGTGTGGGGTGAGGACTGCTAGGCTTCCCCCTGTATTCTCTGTGTGGGGTGAGGACTGCTAGGATTCCCCCTGTATTCTCTGTGTGGGGTGAGGACTGCTAGGATTCCCCTGTATTCTCTGTGTGGGGTGAGGACTGCTAGTCTTCCCCCTGTATTCTCTGTGTGGGGTGAGGACTGCTAGGATTCCCCTGTATTCTCTGTGTGGGGTGAGGACTGCTAGGCTTCCCCCTGTATTCTCTGTGTGGGGTGAGGACTGCTAGGCTTCCCCCTGTATTCTCTGTGTGGGGTGAGGACTGCTAGGATTCCCCTGTATTCTCTGTGTGGGGTGAGGACTGCTAGGCTTCCCCCTGTATTCTCTGTGTGGGGTGAGGACTGCTAGGCTTCCCCCTGTATTCTCTGTTTGGGGTGAGGACTGCTAGGCTTCCCCCTGTATTCTCTGTGTGGGGTGAGGACTGCTAGGCTTCCCACTGTATTCTCTGTGTGGGGTGAGGACTGCTAGGCTTCCCCCTGTATTCTCTGTGTGGGGTGAGGACTGCTAGGCTTCCCCTGTATTCTCTGTGTGGGTTGAGGACTGCTAGGATTCCCCTGTATTCTCTGTGTGGGGTGAGGACTGCTAGGCTTCCCCCTGTATTCTCTGTGTGGGGTGAGGACTGCTAGGATTCCCCTGTATTCTCTGTGTGGGGTGAGGACTGCTAGGCTTCCCCCTGTATTCTTTGTGTGGGGCGAGAATAGCTCTGTCTGTGATATTGAGTTGTGTCTGCTGGCTCCGGCCAGAATAAATATACTTTTATTTGATCTCTGTGTCCTGTCTTCCGTGACAGGGTGGAACAGTATAAATATGTACCCCGGAATTAGGTAGGTCGCTTTGACCAAATCCGTCCCTCTCACCAGAATCCACCTGTGGATTAGGCACTAAAAAATCCAAAATCCGGGTGGATTTTTAAGAATCTGCACTGATTCCATATTGAAGCCGAAATCCACACTGCGGATTGTAAAATAAAAAATTAAAAAAACTCCCTCCCATGGATTTAATCTGAGTGCGTATTTTTAACAATCTGACCGTGGATTACAAATCCGCCATGTGGATTGTGAGTGATTGAAAATAAAATTATGGAAAAGGTGGATCGGCTTTATTGAGACTGATCGGCAGAAACACGCGGACCAAAGGAACCGGCGAATCCAAATCCGCAAACAAAATGTGCCGTCTCTAACTTCTTGTCCCTTTTGAGCTAAAGAAAGGCAAAGGTTTCTGTGATTTACATGTGGTCTCTGAAGCTTCTCACACACTTTGTGTGTTTCTTCCCCTTGACAGTTCATAGCTCTATCGTTTATATTATGTGTGGGTAATCAGGAGTCTATTGTTTTGATACAGCGGTAGCAGATGTTATTACCCCCATGAATGCTTGTTAACGCATACAATAAAGAGGGGGGGGGGGAAGACATGCATTAAAGAGATAGCACTCGCATTACTGTCGTTTTCAATGGAGCCTGTGATATTTCTTGTCTTGATGTTGAATATGGCAGTAGCATTAACGGTGCAATAACGTTTGCTACATCTGTACATGCAAACTAGGCTGGAACAGGATGCAGGTCAGTGTCATAGCAAATTAACGATGATAATTAGTAGTCCTACAATGGTGCATGCTGATTGAAAACAGTTCAAAACTCCTTCAATTACCTCTTAAGTAGTAATTTATAAGCTTTGTGAGACAAGCATCTCTTTTCTTTCTTAGATTAACAGCAGTGTTTTGCAGTGAAAGATCTAATGGGACCATTATCAGGCTCTGTAATTAACATGCAACCTTTACAAATACATTTGCTACTCTTTTTTTTTTTTTTTAACCCTTCACTGCTAGTAGAACATGCAATAAATTGCAATAATAATTTGCTATTCTACGAAGAGACCAAATGATTTGAGTATCTGTTATAACTTCTGAGAGAAACAGATTACTGATTATTAATTAATAATAGGCATCTAAAGGCACTTTCTCTTATAGCACCTGGGGGCATTGAAGCCTTGATATACTTAATAGAACACACATAAAGGATAGGTCCCTGCTGTACATTTTCTTACCTGAAGGTAAAACGAATACTGTACTTTCAAGGGGGACACAACAGTTGCCCTTCTTCCTTAGAAAGGACCCTTGCTGTTTAGGAAACACATTTTTTTGTATTTAATGTTCTTATGGTACTGTAAATATGGAGCACTGGTAATGAGGCTTGAGTCTGAAATGATAGTTCTACCTGCTGGACCAATAAACTCGCTGTGATATCTACAACTCTACTCAAAATTAAATCTTCCTGGCATCCTGAAAAGGTTCCGGTTCCGACACATGAAATGGAAAAGGGCAGTTCCACTACCTGGCTTAAAGGTTACCCTGCCACAATATACAGTATGTAGTATGTATGAATGTATCTATGTATGTAGCTAGGACCCCTTAGCCCCCTTTCTGCCCCTTACCTTCCGATACAAAACGGAGGCATGTGGGGGGCTGCGGCTGGTGCAGGGCGCTTGTGCGGGCGGTGCGGGAGGCAGGTCAGTGTCCGCAGGTATTCAGGATGGCGAACGGTTCACAGGAGGTTCCCTTTTCAGGGTGCCGCCATTTTGTAATTGATTGCGCATGCCATTAGGGGGAATGTTCTACAGGAACTACAAGCCCCAGAAGGCACTGGGGCTGCAAATCACCTTGCAGGGGGATATTGATACAATTTGCGTGCTGGATACCACGACAGTTGGAGCTAGGACAAGGAAGCAGTAGGTTGTGTGTGCAGGTGTCAGTGGCATCTGCACTGGGCCAGATACCCCCTGTTAGGTCCCCGACTCCCACATAGCATGTAGTGCTATATGGACTTGCCCTTAGACAGGGACATTGCCCCGCTTAGCACTGTCAGTGTCAGAGACACAGTGAGTCACCGCACGGTGACTGCGGCCTGCAGTCCATACCCATCATCAGTGTGGGACCCTCCAGCGGGATACCACCCACCGCGGAGGCGGACTCATCGCTGACATCGCTGGATCAGTGGATCCTATCTTCTACAGCGCGCCCGGGTGTGGCATCACCCGGCATGTACCCAAAGCCTCACGTGCACCAACAACACTTTAGTGGGCAGCGCTGTACCACACATTGGGTGGGGGTTACTTTGTGGACACCGAGTTGGTTGGGTGCCCAAGGGCCCCTATGTACTTTGGGGATGGTGACTCCATTGAGATGGGGCAGAGTATTGGAAGGTACGGCCATGCATGGCCTGGTGGTTAGGCTGTAACTATAGTTAGCTGCATATAGTAAACTGTTCCGTTATACCCCATGTGTATTATTTCTTATGTGTCCTGTAACGGGGTCATTCTACACTATAGAATCCCACTACAGGTGGAGGCTTGTAAGGAATCGGGGAGCGCGTCCCCCGCGGTGCACTCCCTCCTTACCTGCTGCTGCACAGCTTTCTCCTGCAAAGCATCTCAAAGCATGCCCCCGCAGCGTGCAACCTCTTTGCCTTTTGCTGTGCAAACTCCAGCACATCTTACAGAGCGCACGCGCTCACTGAGAACTTTGAATGTTTCCACGGAGCTTGGCACCGCTCCTCTGCATCAAAACTGATTATTCCTCACCTGTCTCCTGCACCATTCACAGCCTATCCCTGCTCCGTTGTTCTCCCACCTCTGCTCCTCCCCTCTGTCCCAAGGGCCTCCTTCTGCTATATATGCTCAGCTATTGCATTCACACTTTGGCTGAGCATAGTCATAGGTGACCTTGTGTTCCCACTTCCCTGTGCCTGCCTTGTTCCTGTGTCTACGTTTTACCTGTTGCTGCTTGCTTCCCTGTGTACCGACCTGGCTAGACTTTGGACCACTCTCTGGAATACTGACCCCGGCTTGCCTTTGACCTTCCGATCTTCTCCATCCCTGACCATGGCTAACGGACAATTTACTACGCTCCTGGCTCCAACCCTTGACCACTGTATTACGGACTTCGACTATCCTCCTGGCACATCCCTCGACCTTGGCAAGTACAACTACTAGCAAACAGGGTATGGATCAGAAGAACATCCGCTCCAGGTAAAAAGGTAAGGCGCTCACCAGCAAAACAGGGTAAAAATCAACTTTATTGGACTACATAAAAACAAAGAAACAAACAGTGCTAACTACACTCCCACACGTTTCACGCCACTGTGGCGCTTTCTCAAGGAGTAACAAGGTCGGGGAGGTCAGAGATATTTAAACCTCCCACCGTCATGCAAAACAGCTGTTCATGATGATTAACTAAGCCATTGCAAAACAAAAGGAATAGATAAAAAGGAAGGAAAGAGAAAAGAAAGAGGGAGAAAGGAAAAAGACATGAAACAAAACAAAAAGAGAAAGCGAAAAAATATTACAAAGGCAAAAATAATAAACATATACATGAAGGTTGAAAAATAAAATAAATAAATAAATGATGTCACATAAATAATGTCCTTAATGTATACATGGCAACCAACTGAGTGAATGTAAGAATTTTCTCAATTATTACCAATAATAAAAATATAATCATCAGAGGCAAGATATACTAGTCATAATGTATGTATACAAAAAAATAAAAGAAACATAGTGACACTAGTAATTAAATCATTATAATAAAGAAAATATGTCCTATAGTAAACAACCATAACTATTAGAAAAAGCAATAACAAAATCAACTCATATATAAATTAACATATATATATAACAGAGTGAATAGAAAAAGGAAGAAAAAGGAAGAAAAAGGAAAAAGAGAAAAACATATAATAATACTGACAGATGTTACCAAAATAACATAAATGTAACTGGATATGCATAGGGAACAGTATGGAGGGAGATAAAGCAGTGGTTTACCGAAAAGGGGTAAAGATCTAATAATCGACGGCCACCCCTTTTTGTCACAAGATATAGCAACAAGGCTAATGACATTAAAAGGATAATAAAGAAAATTGGCACATTTTGGCTACAGATCCATTTCTTAAAGACATGGCATCTAATGATCCAAAAATTGTGTTTCAAAGATCTGAAACAAGGGCCAATCTTATATCACCTAGTGTGCCCAAATCGACCTTAAAACAAACTAAGGATTTTTTTCCAAATTTTACTGGTTGCTATCCTTGTCGTCATTGTAAAAAGTTGATTTTTACCCTCTTTTGCTGGTGAGCGCCTTACCTTTTTTCCTGGAACGGATATTCTTCTGATCCATACCCTGTTTGCTGTCGTCTGCGAGGATCTTGCTACACCACCGGAGGTCACATGGGAGACGCTTCTGGCAGCGTCATGGAAGCAGCTTGAAGGAAGGGACTCAGGACGGTGTTCTATCGTGAGTAAGGCTACTCCACACCGGGCTCGACGGGGCTATGGGGACTACGTGAATATATTTCACATCATACTGTCCCTGTGTTGTTCCCCTCCTGTTCTCCCCAATTATCCGTTTTTACTTATTACTGCTTAACCCTTTATTTCCCACTACCTGGTGTCAGCTCCGTATATTGCATTTATCAGTGCTTTAGTGCAACTGCAGCTGGACCGCCTGGAGCTTGTACGCGTTTTTTTTTGTTCCAAGTACAACTACTAATCTACTTTCTCCAATCCAGACCCGGCGACTCTCCACCCTCCAGGCGTGCCCCGCTGCTGTGGGTGCGCAGTTTCATACTTTCCCACCTCAGTACCATTTTAAACATTGGTAAATATAAAGATCATAAAAATACCACTGACATGTCTTTGACAGGTCGTCAACCCTTCCTTTCCCCATTATCTCTTAGCATACAGTGCTTCCACTGCAGCCAGGGATTCTGGGTAATGACATGCAAATGCGCACACTGTGTCACCATTTTCTTCGTATCAATTTTATCATGGACCCCCGAAAAGCTTATGCCTACCGTATTACACACCTTTTCAGCCTAGCCAGTAAATCTACTCACAGACAGCTTTTTCCACCTTTTTGGGTGTCATCGATGTGAAAATGTTTATATTAGCTTTGCAATGTGAAGCTGGAAGTGATTTCATCACACCTTAAAGTTATGGCGGGTAGAAAAAGTGACAAAAACCCTCAACTGTACAGTATACAATAAATAAAAATCACACCCTGTGCACACATTATCATGTTTCAGGCAGGGCTGCAGCCCTGTCCTTCCACATTATCTCTTAGCATACACTGCTTCCACTGCAGACAGGGGTTCTGGGAAATGACATGCAAATGAGCACACAGTGCCATCTTTTGCTTCTTACTCATTTTAACATGGACCCTTGTGGAATTTTAGGAATATTTACAGATACATAGAAAAGTGCTCATTTTTAAAGCTATGAACGAAGAAATATCCTTCCCTTTAACATTTTGTGATAAAAAAAAATGCAAGAACTGAGACGAGTGTACACATCTCTTATAGCGTATACAATGTATATTACATGAAATGAATTATTGGACCATTTGCAGCTGGGCTGCCTATTGTAACTAAACTTGTGACATATTATGCATAATAAAGTTTGTTTGGCTTTTATTTAAAACCAGAGACAGAACATAAAACACAGACAGAGCTCAGTGCACATCCAGTGAAACTTATACACAGTACAGTGCCTAAATATATATGTATAGATATATTAACCTGTACATTACCAGGAAACGCACTCTGTATTAGATTTGTCACAATCATACTGCAAGCAAACAAGTTCCCCTGAGAGTGGGAGATGCTATGGAGTGAGCTTTTAACCATTTAAATGTGGGAGGGGAGAGCTTCAATTAGGTAGGAGGTTGCCACCCTCCAATCAGCTAAGACTAGCTGAGCAAGAATTGTAAAACATACAGGACACCTACAAGCTCATATTGAACCCCCAAAATAACCACAACATATATATAAGCATATAAGTGTCACAGAGGAGTGCTACTGAACATGGCAATATATATTTAAAACCAGAGACAGAACATAAAACACAGACAGAGCTCAGTGCACATCCATTAAACTTATACACGGTACAGTGCCTAAATATATATGTATAGATATCTATTAAATAAAAAGACCATGTATATCTGTGTTTTATGTTCTGTCTCTGGTTTTAAATATATTGCCATGCTCAGTAGCACTCCTCTGTGACACTCATATGCTTATATATATGTTGTGGTTATTTTGGGGGTTCAATATGAGCTTGTAGGTGTCCTGTATTGTTTGGCTTTTAGCAACTTTTTTTTTTAACTAAACCAAGCAAATTTGTTGATCAGATCGATGACAAACAAAAAAGTGTCAGTTTTTGGAGGAGTTCGGGAAGTAAAAGTACATTTTTACACTGTACCTTCTAAAATGAATGCCTTTTCAAACAGATTTATCAGCATTCCACTCACATTCTTGGCTGTTTTTTTTTACAAGGCAGAGCTAAATCACCAGAAGGCCAGTTAGACAGCGCAATCTGCTTCCCATTGAGAAAGAAATTGAAGTCTCACTTTCAGGAAGAATTTCACATGTTCTTATAACTAGAAACTGTTGCAGGATAGGCAGTCATGGGGAGAACTATCTAATTACTATGTGTATCCAGGTCAACTTTAGTCCCTACATATAGTAGTCCATAATGAAATAATGTAAGTGAAAATTAAGTGCAGTATAGCGCTCGCGTGACAACCTAAATAAACAAAAACGTGACATTGATAAATAAATGTGACAATGATAAATAAACCTGTGTATTTGAGTCCGAAAAAGAGTCCTTTGAGCTGCCCAAAAAGTTGCTCTGGTTATCTCACAACCAGAAATGGATATGAGAGTGATAAACCTCTTGTGGTGCTGAGGCAAGGGATGGCCTGTGAGATTCAACTGGACTGTAGATAATGTCCTGTTCCTTAAATGAATACCTCAAGAGAGGGGAGACAAAACATAGAGATACACTGCAATAGTGCATTACCCAAGGACTATATACATGATATAAATGAACTGAGAAATTTAATTAACAATCACATTTTATCATTTTATCATTCCGCATTGGTTTATTAAATTGCTCAGTTCATTTATATCATGTATATGGTCATTGGATAATGCACTATTGCAGTGTTTCTCTATGTTTTGTCTCCCCTCTCTTGAGGTATTCATTTAAGGAACAGGACATTATCTACAGTCCAGTTGAATCTCAAAGTCCATCCCTTGCCTCAGCGCCACAAGAGGTTTATCACTCCCATAATGAAATAATGTTGAACTTTTTTCTACACAACAAAAAATATGTTACTTAAAAACCTGAGGAAGGGTGAGGTTGACATATAGGGGCCTATTCTAGTAGCTATTCAGAAGGCCTCGATAAGTTGGTTAAATCGTGTGGCAAAAGCATTTTATAGCGTTTTCTGGCTCCTGGCCAAAAACGCTGTGCGGTAGCCGGCGAGAAGCCCATAATCGCAATTTTGATACAATTGTGCAATTCTAGTAGCTTTGATTATCTTATTAGAGCTCTGGATTTGCGATTTTATCCTAAATTCTTCTCGCCAGCAAAAGCTGCCGGGAAGTTGGTAAGAAGGGTTGCGAGAGAGGGACTTAGAAAACAAATGTATTTTTCCTGCATCGGATTGATGCTGTGGGTCTCCGGAGACCCCCGGCATCAATCCGATGCAGGAAAAATGCATTTACAGGGAGCTTCATTACTGTAGCAGCAAACCTCTAAGGCAATGAAGGAGTTAACAATGAGTACTCTTGCCCAGGCGAGTGACAGTCTTTTAAAAATTGTTTTAAGGATGTGACGTCATCTCCAAGAGAGATACTGTATGTCACATCCTTAACACCACATGGTGCCAGCACATGGTACAGGGACCAATGGTTTAAAGGCAATCCCATTGATTTCTGTACCATGTTACATGTTCCATTTTGTACAAAGGATGTGACACCACATTAAGGGATGATGTCACATCCTTTGTAAAAAATGGAATATGTCACATGGTAAAGGAACCAATTGCCATTGGTTCCTATACAATATGCTGGCACCCGTGTGGTTTTAAGGATGTGACATATCTCCCTTGGAGATGACGTCACATCCTTAATAAAACATTTTTAAAGTCTGTCACATGGTACAGCATTTAATTGGATTAGACCTGGACCATCTGACCCTAAAATGTGACATCACACACACACACACACAATCTTACATCAACAACATCCAGGGACCATTTCACACCTCAAGTCATAAAACGCATACTGCACATGGGAAGGGATAAACTTCAATCACAGATCACATTCCAGTATGCACTGTTTTAAAAAAACAAACCCTTTTTTTGGCTTAATTAATTGTAAAATTGCCGGAGGAAGAGATCAATGTATCTCGAAAGCACGCACAAATGAAAGCATTACATGAGCCACAGAACAGTATTGTCTATTCATTTTTGATTATTAAATTCGGCAAAGACGGTACGGATACACTATACATATATATATATTGATTGGAGATATTACCAGATTGGAGACCAGTAATGAGGAGACAGCACACCAGGAATGATATTCAAAATTATTCTAATTGAATCACTTTGAATATCATTCGTGGTGTGCTGTCTCCTCATTACTGGACTCAAATCTGGTAATATCTCCATTTTCTTACCTATGGGATTAGCATCTGGATTTTTCATTAATAGAGGTTGCTGGTTGTTGCTTTGGATTTTATATATATATATATATATATATATATATATATATATATATATATATATATATATATATGTACAGTATGTATTTACTGTATGTATGTACTGTGTGTGTGTGTGTGTAGTGGTATACATTTCCTAGATACCACCATTTCTATAAAGAACAACCGACTACAGTCCTCTAAATACCGCAAACCTACAGACAGAGACAGCTATTTGAGGGGAAACAGCTTCAACCCCACACAAAGCATGCAACCATCTACAGCCAAGCCATACGATACAACCGGATATGCTCCGACACAGCGGATTACAACCTTGAGATCGGATTTCATAAACTGTGGATATAACCGCAGAATTGTAGACCAGCAAATTCACAAAGCCACCATAATACCAAGAAGTTATCTCCTTGAATACAGAAAGAAAGAGGCAAGCGACAGGGTACCTTTGGTGGTCACATATAACCAGCACGTTGAAGCCCAACGCAAGATCACCAGGGAACTATAACCCAATCTCCAGGAAGATACAAGACTGCAACAGGTCTTCCCTGAAACACCCTTATTATCATATACAGACAACTTTATAATCTCAAGGAAATTATGGTGAGGAGTAAAGTTTTCAACAATACAACTGAATGCGGGACAAGATCATGCCAGGACGCAAGATGCAAAACCTGCACAATGCTCCACACAGCGGGCTAAATATAAATACCACACAGAAATCTTGAGTGCAAAATCAAAGAAAGGTTCACCTGTTCCTCCAGCAATGTCGTGTACTGATGCAGCGGCCATTATTCGAACACTTCCCGTGTCATGTACATCGGAATCCCGATTTGAAACTGCGGGATGAATTCCAGCCTTCCCGCACTAAGATGCGAGCGCGGTGAATGCAGAAAAACGAATTTTAGTGTTCTGGCTTTTAAAAACATGAAATTGACACAGTAGCACAGTAGCACAGTGACACAGTAACACAGTAGCACAGTAGCACAGTGACACAGTAACACAGTAGCACAGTGACACAGTAACACAGTAACACAGTAACACAGTGACACAGTAGCACAGTAGCACAGTAGCACAGTGACACAGTAGCACAGTGACACAGTGACACATTAGCACAGTAGCACAGTGACACAGTAACACAGTAACACAGTGACACAGTAGCACAGTAGCACAGTAGCACAGTGACACAGTAGCACAGTAGCACAGTAGCACAGTGACACAGTAACACAGTAACACAGTAGCACAGTGACACAGTAACACAGTAACACAGTGACACAGTAGCACAGTGACACAGTAGCACAGTGACACAGTAGCACAGTACTGTACACATTACAATTCATCCATTTTATTGCAAACGAAGGAAAAGAATCCATGAAATTCAAACAAAACATCCGAGATAAGCGCGGGTGCCTGGGGCGATTGGCCGCGTTCATGCTGCGTCGGGAACAGCGGAGAACTCAAAATCGGCGCCGTGATGTGTTCAAATAACGGCCGCTGCATCAGTACTTTATCATGTGCAAGAAATGCCTAGGAGGTTGCTACTACATGTAGCAACATGTAGTAGCAGATAAAACAAATATATGCACATAAATATTCACATATACTGTATTCATTTAATCACAATTTGCATTAGTATTTCACTTATATTTCACATTTAATAGTATATTGATATACATACACTCCCATGTTCATACACACATTAATATATCTTTTTTCACCTTTTATACTTTTTTCACCTATTTATGTTTAAATTTATATAATTCATATTATAAAATACATATCACTAACTCAGTATGCTGGAGTGAAGAGCATATGTGTGCTTCCAGCATACAAGCCATTAAACTTCTATTGGAGAGGTTACATGCACCTGCAGCTAATTAAGCAGGAAGGACTCCTGAGAGACTGCAAGTATAAAAGCAGGAAGTGGCTTACACAAGCTGAATTCATTTTTCCCGAGGAGAGGAGAGAGGCTTCTCCCAGCTAGGAAGTACCCTGGCTGTTCTGGTTCCCCAGCCCTGCAAGAAGCTAACAAGGAGGAGCTAAGGGAAGCTGAATTCTTGATCCAGGATAAAGAGGCCTTAATTTCTGCACTCCAAATTGCCCGCCATGATTATGAAGTTCTGCGGGAGCAATTGGATAAGGAGCGAAAAGCTAACGCTGAGGTACAGAGGTGTATACTCTCAGCTATATAAGAGTACGAGGCTTTGAAGAAAACAGAGCGTCTTACGGAGTGAGTTGGAGGAGGTGATGACAAGTCTAGAAAGGGCCAACATCTCATTTGCTACCGTGGATTAAAAGCAGAACAAGTCTAACAAACTGATTGCTAACCTAAAACAGAAATATAAAGAGGCTTTACAAGAGGTTCGTGCTCTCAGTACAGAGGTGGAACACTCACACCAGGATGGCTACAGACTAAACATAGAGCTACATAGGTTGAAGGAAATCCATGAGAATGCCCTGAGTGATTTAGAGACTGTGAAGAGAGAGAATGCAATTCTGAAAGAGGAAAATTCAAATTTGTCTGACAAGGCCACTGAAGGAAAAGAAAAGCTTCACCAAGCAGAAAAAGTGAAGGAGCAATTGTCCCGGGAAATTTAGAAGTACAGGCAGCATTGCAGAGCCAGCTGCAAGAGCTGCATGCGCATCTACTGGAGGCCAAGGAGAAGCAGCGGGCCCTGCAGGAAGAAAGTATCCAGGCCGTTAACAAAGTAAAAGTTCTGCAGGAGCGTCTGAGTACCCAGTCTCCCCCCGCAGAGCAGCATGAGGAGCTGGAGGCCACGTTGAGCATCACAAGAGAATCACTGGAGGTGGAGCTTAGAGGCGAGGTTACTCTGTATGAGAGGGAGCACGAGAAAGTCCAGAAACTAGAGCAAGAGATGGAGACGTGGACGCAAGCTCAGAGCAAGCACAGGCAAGAGATGGAGGTCCTGAGAGTAGAATTGCATTATGCAGTCCAGTAACAAAGATCTCTTGCTGAAGAACTGGACCTGCTGCAAAAAGAGAAAAGCATTCAGACACTTCAGAAACACTACAGAGCATTTATCTAAGGAAGGATGGTGAAAGAAAGCTATTTACGTAAATGCTCTGCGACTGTCGCCATACAGTCTGCCTACAGAGGAAGAAAAGCTCGCAGAGCAAAGCAACTCGGGTTATTCAGTCATTCTGGAGAATGAGGCAGGAAAGAAAGAAGTATCAATACTTGAAGGAATGCATGATTCTACTACAGTCAAAGGATAGGAAGTATAAGCAACAAAGACGCTACCGGGACGTGAGACAAACTGCTAGAGTGGTTCAGTCCGGATATCAATCCTACCTCCTGTGCGTTCCTATAAGCGTATCTGCAATGATGTTGCAGTAGTACAATTCGCTATTAAGATGGAGTCACTAATAAGAATAGGAGGAAAGGTGTCCCCTTATGTACATGGGGGAAAAGTGTCACTGGAGGTCCAGTGGAACTCCCATCGGAGTAAGTTAATGAGACAAGAAAGAAAACCCCAAAACTACAAGTCTGTCGACTGTAAAAGAGAAGTGCCATGGGGTAAAATTGGAGTTAATGAGAACTTCACCAAAGTTAAAGTACGAGGGCTAAATTATGCTGAGGCAGACATAAATCATTGTGCGAGTGACACGGACATCACGTGACGCGTGGAAGTACACAATGCTAAGCAAGGGAAAGAAGAGGTAGCAAAATGCCAGTCTTCAGGCCCAGAAGACAAAAAGAAAAGAGGTTGGGGCACTCCCTATTTGTATAGGCTTGTGATGCTGCCTGTGTGGTAATGTGTAACCAAAGAAAGGGTAGTGTATACTTGCCCTTGTTGTTTTCTGCAGCTGGACCAGTGGAGAAGATAAAGCCCGGAATCATCTTGTAGTTGCAGTGGAGATGGAGGGTTGGTCAGCGCACGGGATTTTGCTCAAACATAGAGATAAGAAGATATGGAACACGGAATTAGTGTTTTTGGTAGCCAAACAGTACAATAAAGAGTAAAAAAGTTTTCCTTTAAAATAATTGATATTATTAAAAATATTTTAAAAAGAGAAAATTTCTTAAATAAAATTCTTAAATAAAATTGTGTGGTTTATTGAGCTATTTGTGGGCAGATGCAAAATATGTGCTATATGTAGATGACTAGCAGGGCTTCTGTGTGTTTGTATAGCCTGCTGTTGGTCTGGGGTTAAAAGGGATAATGGGGCTGGTTAGCAGAGTCTAGTGTGCAGTTTTTCCTTCACGGAATGCTGCCAGAAGCAATGAATGGCTTTCTCACCCTCCTAGTGGAGGCAGTATGTTAGTTGCTTCTCTCCCGGGTGCCCCAAATTGGAAGAAAAGGGCCGAACTCGGTGAGTGAGCAAATAGGATTTATTAGGTACAAAAAACAAAATAACACTCATGATACAGCTTTGAAAACAGCCCAGCATCAGCCCGATCGTCCGGTATTGTTCCTCGCACCAGTGTGGCTCCCGTGGTCGCGTCCGACAGCGGGACCGGAAGAGGTCAGCCAATAAAGAGGGAAGACACAGGGCATCCGGCAGGAACCTGACGAAGCATCACTGCGAAACGCGTAGTTCCCTGCCGGAGCCCATTGACTGAAGGACCCAGCCAGCCTGCTGACATCCGGTAAGACCTCCTCTTCCGGTCCCGCCGTCGGACGCGACCACGGGAGCCACACTGGTGAGAGGAACAATACCGGACGATCGGGCTGATGCTGGGCTGTTTTCAAAGCTGTATCGTGAGTGTTATTTTGTTTTTTGTACCTAATAAATCCTATTTGCTCACTCACCAATTTCAGGCCCAGAAGGCCTGGTAATTGCCCCAAAAGAAAAATGCCTGAATTGGAAGTCAAGGGAAAAAAAGGGGGCGACATCGGACGTTTCCGACAAAGATGCTAGTGCACGGGAATGGTGCACGGGCTGCTCCCCAGGACAGTGTTACGCTGGGGAGGGGGATATGTGATGGAGTCATTAACTCAGTATGCCGGAGTTAAGAGCATATGTGTGCTTCCAGCATACAAGCCGTTAAATTCCGCCTGGAGAGGCTACATGCACCTGCAGCTAATTAAGCATGAAGGACTCCTGAGAGACTGCAGTTTTAAAAAGAAGAAAGTGGCTTACACAAGCTGAGTTAGTTTTTCCCCAGGAGGGTAGAGAGGCTTCTCCCAGCTAGGAAGGACCCTGGCTGTTCTGGTTCCCCAGCCCTGCAATAAGCTCAGGTGCTTGGACCCCAACTCAGGATAAAGACTGCTACGTGATGGACACAGCCTGTTCCCCAGAACCGGTGTCCTGATTGTTGTTGGAGCTACAATTACAGATAAGAGACTTTCTGATTTGAACATTGAATGTGTAGTACATGTTTTGGGTGGATAACCAGATTAGCTGGCTGCCTCGCTAGAAAGGGCTGAAGTAAAGTTTAGTTAGTTTCCCTAATGGGAATAAGTGTTTATTTTATGGTTTATTTTGCCTTAAAGGGACAGTGGACCTGATGTGTATTTGTGTGGTGGATAATAAACCACTACAGTTAAGCTTTACACAGTGTCTTAGTATCTTACTGACCCTTCCACGAGGCCGTCCTGCCACAATATATATATATAGAATCCAATGCACAGCCGGCACACCAATTGCAAGTAAATAAGTTTTGGTGCTTATCCCATAAAGCAATAACAAACCATACGATACCGGTTGCAACACGACATCAAGGGACAGCACGCAGGTAAGTAAATCATACATTTTCTATATTTGATTGAAGACACAAAAAACGACGTTTCAGTCCCCGAGTGGGACTTTCCACCTTGAAAAAGCGATGCATTTGCTTAAATGGGCTCCATGTGTATGGATATTCCGGTCAAAAGGTGACGCATTGTGTGCTCTTTTGCATGTCATTTCCCAGAATCCCTTGCTGCAGTGGGAGCACTGTATGCTAGGTGATAATGGTTGAAAGGCAGGGGTGCACACCTGTGTAAGACATGTGAATATGCTCACAAGTGATATTCTTTATTGGCTATATATATATATATATATATATATATATATATATATATATAATCAAAAAATAAATAGATGATACCGTTCTGTGGCTAACGAAATGCTTTTATTTGTGCGAGCTTTCGAGATACACTGATCTCTTCTTCCGGCGATGTTACAATGAATGAAGCAAGGGTAACTTAAAAACAGTGTCTCTATGTATATATATATATATATATAGATATATATATAGATATATATATATATATATAATAGATTTTTTTAAATATACTGTACTTAGGTCTTTAATTTAGTTTGGTTGAAGACTCAACACAGTAGCCCATTATGAGCATTTCATAATATTTTGGGGGAAAAAAGCAATCTGCTGCCAGCAGACCCCTTGCAGATCTGGAAGACATGTCATTGTTCTTTCTGGTGTCTTCCAGCGCTGTACGGCAGAAGATTGCTTAATTTTATCGTATGTAATTTGAAGGTAATCCCTAATTTTGTGATGAATTATCACTGACTGTCAGATTATTTTATGTAATTTAAATTTGTTTATAAGCTACTTGCCCAAAACTCAATCTCTTTGAGGGTTACCAACAGACCTTCATTTCATCCAAGGGGTTTAAGTGCAGACTGGGGAGGTTAAGGAGTCTTTACATTGCTTTAATCAAAGTTTGCTATTATTTTGCATACATATTTGCCATATAAATTATATATGTAACTAGTTATGCTATTGTACTCTAGTGTTTGTGCATTTCTAGAAGCCCATCAATAGATACAAACTAGTAGGAGTGCAAAGTGACATTCTTAGTTGCAAAGTGACATTCTTAGTTGTGCGTGTAATAAAAATGTATAACATTCCACCTGAAGTGTAAATTGGTACAAAAATCTAAGCGCTGCGAGAAAACAGAAAGGAAACCAAGTTTTCTATTTATATTTGTGCAGTGACTTCCCATCCAACTTATTCCGTCCCCAGAATCAGTCAAGTCTTGTTACATTTCATAATGGAATGTGACAGACGGGGCCGGAGTGACACATTACTGCAATAAAATGTCCAAGCAGAAATATCAAGGTTTAATACAGGAGCAGAGAAAGCACTTTTAACTTATTCATGGCTAGAGAAGCCAGCTAAGCAGTACACAGAGTGAGAGGCATAGAATATACTGTATATGAGGGAGACAATACTCAGGGACCTTGTTTCTGAAGAAAAGCGCACACAAAGAACATACATAATGAAGATGGTATAAAATTAGTTTCATTCATAGTAAAGAAATGAAATGTGCACACAAAACCTTATCTGTAGCACACCAGTCATTTCCTTTATTACTCATCTTTGCTGGCGTGCTGATTGGACGGCAAACTGCAGGTTACGTTGCTCTCCGGCCGTGCCTATCTTGCTATAGGTGGGCACAACTTTCTCTCTACATGTTTTCTGTTATCCAATACCTCTTATTTTGAGCACCAAACTCATCATATTTTTAAATGTATTTTTTTCTTAAAGACTGGGACAAGAAGACATTTATTTATCCACAAATGATTAAACATTCAATATCCATGTGTGAAAAAGAATGTGAACCTTTTAGATTCAGTACCTGGTGGCAACCACCTTGAGCAGCAATAAGTTCAATGAGTTCCTGTAACTGCTGGTCAGTCTCTCACATCGGTTTTGAGGAATTGTGGCCCATTCTCCATAAAGAACTGCTTCAACTCTGACATTCGAGGGCTTCCTTGCATGGACAGCTCGCTTCAGGTCATGCCACAACATTTTGATGGGGGTTAGGTCTGGACTATGACTAGGCAATCTAAAATGCATAATTTTTCCTTCTATGTTTAAGATAATAGTCTTTCTGCATGACCCACTTCCGCATCAGCTCATAGATGGATGGCATAACATCCTCCTCTAGAATATTCTGATAAAATGCAGAATTCAAGGTTGTGTCAATGATGGAATGCCGCCCAGGTTCTGAAAAGCCACCCCAAACCATTACACTCCCACCACCATGCTTGACGGCTGGGATGAGGTTTTCTTTTCGAACACAGTTTTGTTTGTTGCCAAACGTAATGTTTCTCATTGAGGCCAAAAAATTCTACCTTTGACTCATCTAACACAAAGAAAAGTGCTTAGGCGCTACGTGCAATAAAATAAAATACTAACAATAATAACACAATGTGTGCAGGACAGCCAGGAACAGTAGCAAAACAACACCAGAGAGAACACAAAGAACATATACAGACCAGCGCCCAAAAAGAGTCCAAAATCCCTAATAGAGTCCAAACAGATGGAAGGGAAGATAATCCAAATGCTCCAATCACTGGAAGATCTCCAATCCGGGGGTCTGTGACATAGGGACAGAAACAAAGAAAAATAATAGTGTAATACGTAATGTTAAAATGGGATAAACAACATGAAACACTTAACAGAAGACAAACATAAACCAATCAAGCTGAAAGAAAAATAACTATTTAATAAAACAAACGGAGCCTGCTGCAGCGGGTCATCAAGGGGTTAAAACCCAAAACCCTACTTACAGAAGGACTGGAATAAACAAGCATGTGTGATCAAGTGGGGCAGACGCCTGCAGCAATGGGGGTCCTCACGAGCTCCCTGATGTGTAATTTCTTTCCCTCTAGCTTCAAAACACTCTCCAAGATGGACGCCGAGTAAGGGAACTCCACACTCTCCTGCTTGCCAGCACTGCAGCTTCAATGATGCTGCTTCCTGCTTCACTTGACTGACACTTTTCACAACCAGTGTTACTCCAAGGCACCGTGACCTTTGACCCTACGCGTTTCGTGACTGACGTCACTTCCTCAGGGGTGGTTCAGTGAAGGTGAAGTCCCATTATATACACTTCACTTATCACTGATTGGATAGAAATATCTAATACCAATTAAGTTTAAAACTTCAGCTCTAGACAATACAACACAGAATAAGACTACCAAATACACACATACAGAGCTACAAACATATTAAAAATGAAGATGAATTCACATCAAAGACTGCATAGATAGCAGTAACAAAATATTAATGCAATAATAATAATAATCCTAATATAATAATCTATAAATATATAAATAATAAAATAATTAATTATATTAAAATAAAAAACTCATAATTATAATCATTCCTACAATTACACATAAAAATGATAATAACAATCAGACAGAAAAAAGGAAACCTGGGGAATATAATGTAATTAAAAAGTGCAACGCTATACACTATATTAAGAGACCCTATATTATCGGCCTAGGAAGATGCCACCAGCCATTTCGGCACAAAGGTTGCCCCCTAACCTTACTCCTTACCCCAAAAGCCCCTTCAAGCACCTAACATTAAGTACTTATCCTAAAACCCTTAAAGTTAACCTCTTAACTTACCTTAGCAGCGAGATGGCCGAAAGGGAGCTGCCCTCGGTGGCTGATTAAGTGTGGTTAGTTGGCTGCAGTGAGACGGCCTGTGGCAAAGTAGTGTCATTCCAGTCTCAGATTCCTATGGACGGAAAACAAGGAATATACCGTTACAGGTCAACATATTTTGATTCGTTTTATTTGCTGGCTTATCAGGGTGCGGTATTTTACCCGCAGTCGCGATGCAGGAATTAACACGACCCTTAATTACGAATTATTCGAGCATTGTTATCGCATTACTAATATTTCTATCATATGTAGGCTCCTGTAATATTAATTATTACATAACACTATGGTACAAATAACATTAACCCCTTTGATTCCTGTTACTACCAAGGAATACCACAAGCATCAAATGGGTTAATACACTTAGCATTAGGTACCTACCCCCCTTGGCTACTTTAGTTTGCTAAGGCAAACAAGGGCTTAACCCATACCACCACCCCCAGAGGCCTAAGCACTCTCCTCAGGGCAACTGTGGCTAATAGGGCATTTGGCCATTGAAAACACCCCAAAAAGACATGTATTAAACAAAAAATAAATGGCAAAAAAAACAAATACATTTTAAATATAAACCCATTGATTTGTCATTAAATGGCAAAAAAAACAAATACATTTTAAATATATAACCCCTCTCAATGGGGACCTAGATAGCCACATTGGCAATCAATGGTGACCTGTAATACAAATGGGGTTTCTTACCCCACTCTGAGTGAAGTGCATCCTCATCTTCAGAGCTGAAGCCCCCCAGAAACCAATCCAATAAAAGACAGATGACCAACTATAAAAAAAATCCATAAAAACAAATCCAACGTCCAATGTTTTTAACAAAAAACAAAACCATCTAAAAGAATCCAAGAATGCACACGCTTGCAATGCAATATAAACTTGCCCAATTCTCTATTATTTTAACCAAAAGAGATTCTTACTTGGGAATAATTTTTGGATTATACACAGTGTAGTTTGTGTAAAAAATTTAAATGTATATTAACCTCTCTACTGTGTAATTATAATTTTCTCGTTATTAAAAATTAAGTATGGTAAGATCTACTATGTGTTTAAGAAGGATTTAAATGCCTCAATGTACCTTTTCGGAGAGTTTAAATCTCCCTTATACTACCGTTAATTTTTTTTACTGAGTTGAAAATTAACTATTACTATTAGAGTGCCAGCACTTACTTTGAAAATGAACCATTAGAGTGCCAGCACTCTGGTGCCGTGACTGTCCGGTATTCATGTTCACGTGACAGCTTCTCCAAAGCGGTCATGTAATCGCTCCATCACCGGTGAAGGAACACAAGGCGAAAAGTCCTCCTTCCTTATAGATCGTGTTCTGTGCTTCACAGGAGAGCAAAACACTGTCTCCTTCAAAAACTAGCCCCTGGAGTGTCAGACCCCATGAAGTAGTAGCTACTTCTCAAGGGCGCCCAAAGGCTTAATATGTACCAAATTCTGATTTCCCACTATATAGCTGTTTGGCTAATAACAGCATTAGAATTACTTTGGAAGGAACACGCAGCAAAGAGTGTAAATTAACAATGCACATGTGAATACAATGGCTCATAGCCCTCATAACATTTTAATTACGCTGGGAACACGAAGTGTAACAAGTGAATTACAACTACTTCTATTTGTGTCAATCACCCACATTTAACCCATTAAATATATCAATTTACCAACAACTCTAATTGTAAAGATTTGTCCCTAAAATGGTCTCGTACTTTCTGTTCTCTCATGTGAAGGCAGTTGAGAGAATAGCTGTTGACATACAATTACAACTGTATTAACCTTTTGCTATGTAGAACAGCGTTGTCTGCTCTCCACAAACTGCTGACAGCTGCCATTGATAACAATAGTGATGTTGGCAGATGTTGGTTGCTGAGTTATGGTGATATTTTCTTAAAGAATGGCTTGTAAATGGGTTGTCCTTAATTAGTACTAACCTAGCTTCCCTGGTTATACAGAAATTCTAAGAACATATACACAGGCAATTTAGTAGCTTACTGTAAGACGTACAATGACCAATATCATCTGACATATTTGTAATGTATTACTGTATTTATATGTTTTCCGCTGTATTATTTATGTTGGCTTAGACCACGGTCCACCAAAATATGTAAAAGTCATTCTAAGAATGTACGTGTCTGGTGTATGTACCACTTGTACCACAAAGTGGCAAGTGGTACAATTTGGGAGGGGGGGGGGTTGGATGTGCATGTGTATATATTAAAAATCCTATTCAAATTAATATAATTTTATTTGCACATTTTTGGCCCCTATACAGTATTTGGGAATGGTCACCCCATTGGGAAACAAAGTAAGAATCGAAGGTTAGTGTAGGTGTTTGGAAAGGACACATATTCAAGGTTGCTATGTTCACATAATCTGTTGCCCTTATTCGTCTTACATCCATCTTATACGGGGCCATCTTTTAATTTATAGATGAACATAAGTAGAAAATCGATAACTTCAGAGCAGTTTTCCTGCCTGTTTACGTGTATACAGTACTAGAGTGTCAAATATGTACATCTACTTACAAAAGTATTGCCATACCCTGGCTTTCTTATAAGCAGATCTGACATTTTCTGCAACTTTTTAATTGGTAAAAATATACCTGGTTACATAGAGCACAGCAGGAGCCGGTGGATTTCAAACACTGAACATCTGCTACTTGACTGCGTATGAAAACTGTGAGATGGCTAATTGGTCTGAGAGTTACGGTAAACAAGTTTTGGCAGCATTTCAATGAACCAATATTAACAGGTGTCTTAGGAAGCTACTAAATGTCCCTTAAGCAGTAAGAATATTTGTATCATTGTTATGATTAAAGATGGGCGAACCAGTCCAAATTAATTTCCCAGAAATCGGCAAATTGTTTAGACCAAATCTATCCCCCCACTAAAATACATCTGCGGGGTGGGCACTAAAAGAATCCGGGCGGATTAACTCAAATCTGCCATTGGATACAATCCGGGCGGATTTTTAAGAATCCCATTCATGGATTCCACCATTCAGGGCCCGATTGTTAAAAATCCACACACGGATTAGTCTGCAGAGAGAGAAAGAGATATGCCTCCCCACTGGGATTAGTCCGTGTCTGGATTTGTAACAAATTGGCTACATGATGTAAGGTTCTCTGAAAGATATTAACTAAAGTGTTATTGAGCTGATTATTACTACTACATGAAAACACCCATGCATGTCACTGGGAATTCCATGCTTACTGGGCTTATTTATATGTTGTTGGATGATGAGACCCTTACAGAGACAAGAAACCCCAAAATATAAAACAATTCAACTGTTGTAGGCTATTTATATATATATATATATATATATATATATATAGCAAATGGAAATATTACTGTATGCTCACTTGCATGTCTTAGACAGGTCTGCAACCCCACCTTTCACCATTATCACACAGCACTTCCACTGCAGCAAGGGATTCTGGGAAATGTCATGCAAATGAGCACACAGTGCCACTTTTTGCTTCATAACCATTTTTAACATGGTTCTCTATAGGCTTAAGCTTGATGCATGGTCACAGCTTTGAGCACAGCCAGGGTTAAGTTGCATAGCCAGTAAACCCACCCACAGACAGCCGTTTTGACCTGTAGATGACCAAATATGGCCATAGCACCTCCCCCTCATGATGTAGAGACCCATAAAAGGGCATCTACATCATCCGGGGGAATACAGCCTGCATCTCTTACCCTCAACACTGCAGGGACACGGATACAGACTTAGAGATGGCTGCAGGCGCCTGCACAGCTCGTCTGAACCGTGAGTGGTGGGATTCTCTCCCTGCAGATGGCCCATTTAATCTAAGGATTAATGCGACAAAGTCCCATTCAAAAGCATGAACCCCCACAGCGTGAATCCTTCCAGGTCGCAAACCTTGCTGTCCTTGATGGCTCCAGAGGGGCTGCGATCGGGCCCCAGTTTTCTGCATTTTCTTTCCACTCCCACAATGACAGTAAGTCTGGCTACGTCTGTATGTCCTGGGACATACGCGTAGGAGGGATATGTAACCTCAATAAAGGAACCTTTTTCTTTAATTCATGAGTGCCTGCTGCCTTTCTACTTTTTAATCTGTTCCAAAATTACATCTACTGCGGGATTAGACCCCTGACAGCATAGGCTGCACCCCCATTATCCGTTCCACTACTAGGAGTGCCAGCAATGCATCCCCATTATCTGTTCCAGTACTAGGAGTGCTAGCAATGCACCCCCATTATCCATTCCGGTACTAGGAGTGCAAGCAATGCACCCCCATTATCCGTTCCAGTACTAGGAGTAAAAGCAATGCACCCCCATTATCCGTTCCAGTACTAGGAGTAAAAGCAATGCACCCCCATTATCCGTTCCAGTACTAGGAGTAAAAGCAATGCATCCCCATTATCCGTTCCACTACTAGGAGTGCCAGCAATGCATCCCCATTATCTGTTCCACTACTAGGAGTGCTAGCAATGCACCCCCATTATCCATTCCACTACTAGGAGTGCTAGCAATGCACCCCCATTATCCATTCCACTACTAGAAGTGCCAGCAATGCACCCCCATTATCCGTTCCACTACTAGGAGTGCCAGCAATGCATCCCCATTATCCGTTCCAGTACTAGGAGTAAAAGCAATGCACCCCCATTATCCGTTCCAGTACTAGGAGTAAAAGCAATGCACCCCCATTATCCGTTCCAGTACTAGGAGTAAAAGCAATGCACACCCATTATCCGTTCCAGTACTGGGAGTAAAAGCAATGCACCCCCATTATCCGTTCCAGTACTAGGAGTAAAAGCAATGCACCCCCATTATCCGTTCCGGTACTAGGAGTGCAAGCAATGCACCCCCATTATCTGTTCCAGTACTAGGAGTGCTAGCAATGCACCCCCATTATCTGTTCCAGTACTAGGAGTAAAAGCGATGCATCCCCATTATCCGTTCCGGCACTAGGAGTGCTAGCAATGCACCCCCATTATCTGTTCCGTTACTAGGACTGCAAACAATGCACCCCCATTATCCGTTCCATTATTAGGAGTGCAAGCGATGCACCCCAATTATCCGTTCCCGTACTAGGAGTGAAAGCAATACACCCCCATTATCCATTCTGTTACTAGGACTTCAAGCGATGCACCACATTATCGGTTCCTGTACTAGGACTGCAAGCGATGCACCCCATTATTCATTCTGGTACTACAGTAGGATTGCAAGCAATGCACCCCCATTATCCGTTCTGGTACTAGGATTGCAAGCAATGCACCCCATTATCCGTTCTGGTACTAGGATTGCAAGCAATGCACCCCATTATCTGTTCTGGTACTAGGAGTAAAACAAAAAAGAACTCGGGCGCTAACTCGTATAAAGGACTAAATCAGAAAGAACTAAATCAGAAAAAAAAAGAAAATAACACAATATTACCGTAACTACGAATATAGCTGCCCTCCCCTTGCAACAGGGAGAATGAGGGCTAGAATGCAGATCCCAGTCTGCTGCAACCCCAATAAGATCTATCCAAGACCCTTAGTACGTACAGAAAAACACATAAAAGGGGAGCAAGGGATTAGATAATAAATAATAATAAATATGAATATATATGCAATCTCGACCAGTGGGGGTAGGGAAAATAGCACAAATATAGGATCGTACTACTCACACGGCCATGTGTAAGTAAATACACAACAGAAGGTATCTTTACTTGTCTTTATCTTGTCTTTATCTTGTCTTGTCTTTGTCTTTACTTGTCTTTGCTTTTGACTCTTCTATGGAAATCTTGTCCAGATGGTCCTCGGATCCTCCCAGTAACATATACACAATGTGCAGGGAGCAAAAGATTAGACGAAATACTTTCGCAATATAGCAGGGGGATCAGCCAGGGGAGGTTTGGAGTGAATAATGCTAATAATATCACAATACTCACGGACATGTGTAAGTACATACACAATGAGGGGTTTCTGTTCCTTTAAAGAGGATCCAGAGATCTCTATCCCTTCAGTAATGATATTCCTCCAGGTGCCAGGCACAGCTCAAACCCAAGTGATCCAAATAAGATGTATATGAGATGTGTTCAATAGTGGATAAAAGTATATTTATTCACACATATATAATAACAAAACCCACATGTACAACAGCCCAAATCAGCAACACCACTGACCGTGTGCAATGCAGCATATAGGATCCTAGACGCTGCGTCCAGAATACAGGATCATGCAGGAGATCTTTGAACACAGCCCACTCGGTCAGCTGTGGAGGCTTCAATGGGACAAACTTCCTTCAGTGTATGAGCAACATGTGTTGCCGATGCCACAGCTTCATCAGGGTCAAGCAATGCACCCCCATTATCCGTTCCGGTACTAGGACCAAGTGATGCACCCCAATTATCCTTTCTGATGCTAAGAGTGCAAGTAATGCATCCTCATTATTCATTCCGGCACTAGGAGTGCAAGCAATGCACCCCATTATCTGTTCTGTTATTAGGAGTGCAAGCAATGCACCCCCCTATCTGTTCTGTTATTAGGAGTGCAAGCAATGCACCCCCATTATCTGTTCTGTTATTAGGACTGCAAGCAATGCACCCCATTATCTGTTCTGTTATTAGGAGTGCAAGCAATGCACCCCATTATCTGTTCTGTTATTAGGAGTGCAAGCAATGCACCCCATTATCTGTTCTGTTATTAGGAGTGCAAGCAATGCACCCCATTATCTGTTCTGTTATTAGGAGTGCAAGCAATGCACCCCATTATCTGTTCTGTTATTAGGAGTGCAAGCAATGCACCCCATTATCCATTCCGATACTAGGACTGCAAGATCTTACAAATCTTTCTCTTTTATTTAAAGAAACCATTTGTGTTAGATTCAGTTTGAAACAATATGTAGTTTCATCAATACAGTGGGATGGTCTTATTAAGGCATACTGTATAGTACATTATGGACTGTAAAAAAAAACTTTCCAGTATAAATCATGAAGGATTGTCCTTTTTGTATCACACACAGCAAACAATCCTTCATAGGAAATAAATTATTTATAAGGCTGATAGATGAACATCTCAGCAGACAACAGGCTCATTTTTGTGGTTGAAACTTGATTCAATTAGTCATGGAGAGCAGTCAGGGTTTAAAGGGATCAAGAAAACCAATTCCCTAGTCACCTATTCGGAATAATTGTTTTCTTTGATTGTACACTCTCAAATGAAGATGTGTCCAATATCCTGCTTAGAATTCACATTGCAGACAATCAAGTTATGTGCAGACTCACTGGTATTACCGATAGACTTATCAGATAAAACTCATGCCAAAGATATTTCTTTAAACTAATGAACCCGCTTGAAGTATTAGCGACTTATACAAGCCCTTAGATGTTTCTTTCTCCTTTGCACTGACCTTAACCCTATTGATTATTATAATAATGTTTTAAGACTGTACCAGAAAAAAAGACAATTAGCTGTTCATGGTAAAGGAAAAAATACAGAAATGAGCTCCCTTTATGCTAAAAACGATATTTTCAGTCATCTTGGCCTTGAATTAACCGTCTTATAAAGGTCTTGTAATCGAACATAAAATACTAATTTTGTAGGTTTTAATCGTATACTAATTCCTCTTTCATATTTTCCATATATTTTTCCTGTAAATTTTCATCAACACACTTTAGAAATCATCTTTACTCTATAATAATTTGAAACGGTTTATGGGTATATAGTATATACCCATAAACCAGATTAAGACACTTTATTTTTCCTTCCAGTAGGATGTTTTGTGATGTGATGCACCAACTGCTATTGAAAACGATAGAATCTCTACACATTATTATAGGATCTGTTGTCTTTTCTGGGGAATAATGCCATGTATGTGTGTCTATTACATTATGTTATTCCTTTGGACCAAATGCTTACAGTACCTGAAATTCTTTGCTCAGTTATAATCAGATTATGCATGGCTCTTATTTTGACAAAATAAAAAGTGGGTCAGTATAGGAAGGTCAGAGGTTGGGAGAAATATATTCTTATAAAAGGAGAAACTCTATCCTTAAGAAATATGGCAGCTGGGCAACGTGTATTGCTTGTGGGCTAATCGGTAACAGTGAGGTTATCTTATGCTGTTATTGGAAGGAAGATGCCCAGGGCCATATTTGCCCCCACTGAGAATCACCCAGCAAGGTCAACATTTGTGGCCCTTAGGATCGTATATTTACTTAGCGGTGCTATGCCATAAAACAGATTACAGTGCAAGGAGACTTGCCTAAGGGATCCTCATGAACCATAAAGTGTCTCATGAACTACCACAATTTAGTAAATATGGTCTGTCTTCTGCAAACCTGGGAGCTGTCCCATTGTAATACCAATGTGATCCTGTCAAGTGAAGAATAGAGAACCACCTGGTGAAGGGGCTATGACCCCTAAAATATTGTGCTGTTATTCATCATGCTCACTATGCAAAATAACGATGCCATGAGTGTGGCAGAGATCTCTCTCACTTTCTTGTTAACTTGTCTTTATCGGTGGCTGTAAGAGACACGTGCCGAGGTGTACACAGGGAGACAGTTTTGGGGAACTTAAAACATGGCTTTATTTAGCCTGACCATATAAACAATGCACAGAATACAAAAATAAACAAATAAACAGATAGCCTATCTCTGTTTAAGGTCTAACTCACTTCCCCAGTCCCTATTTGCAAGGCTTGGAGGAAAAGCCCCTTACCAGACTATCACCCCAAAGTCTCAAGAGGTACTTCAAAGTAGGTGGCCCTTCAGGTCAGTCTATGGGTCTGGATAATTATTCGTTGATGGGCCAGCCTCTGGTGGTAGGTGCCTGTGTTTGCTGCACCCTGGAAGAGAGGTTTGTTCCCTTGTTGTCTTGAAATCAGCACACAGTAATCTTGTGTGCTCAAGAGTCTTCTGGTTAGTTCACAGCAGGAGGCTTTTACACTGGTCTGATTAACCAGGTGGGGACTGATTAATTGTTTTAGCTGCAATTTACCATCTATGTTTTATTCCTCAAACCACTGAGGCTTTCTAGTGAAGCCTCATTGAGACATGGTTAATTCCCTGTTACAGGGGCGCATAAGGAAAAAGTCAAAGTAAAAACCTTAGTATAACCCTCCTTGCCCGACTAAAAGGTAGTTTACATACATGTCTGCGTTGTTCGCTACTCAGGAGGCATTACCTTTGTCCGGGTTCCTGATCTGTGCAGGCTTGGCATATATGCAGATGGAAAGGATAGGCAACAGAAACTTTGTAGTTTTTAAATAAAAAACATATTTATTCATAGTATAGTCGGGTACAACTCTTCCTCAGCTGCATCATTGCATCCTGGGAAGGCACATACAGGCATACCCCAGTTAAAGGACACTCACTTTAAGTACACTCATGAGTAAGGACATATTGCCAGGAGGCAAACAGCAGCTCGTGCATGCGCCTGTAAGCACGTCCTGAACAGCAATACCGGCTCCCTACCTGTACATAAGCTGTGCGCAAGCGGGGAGACTATAGAGCCTGTTAAAAATGCGTTATTTACATCAGTTATGCCCGTATGTGACGATTGCAGTACAGTACATGCATCGATAAGTGGGAAAAAGGTTGTGCTTCACTTTAAGTACATTTTCGCTTTACATACATGCTCCGGTCCCATTGCGTACGTTAATGCGGGGTATGCCTGTATTAATTTTTACATAAAAAATGGCTGCTTTAATCAATATGATGGGTAACCATGCTTCTGGTGACATTGTTAAACCCCATCTTTCCAGGTTCCCAGTAAGGGATCCCCTTCCTCACTGTGGTAGGATAAGGGGTTTATTACTCTGTATCCTACCCTGCTCACCTCACATACAGTCCTCTGGTACTGAGGTAGCAGGGGGGGATTATTTACACTTGCACAGGACTTTATTCTCTCAGGTTCTCGATTAAGGTCCTGTGTCATAATTCTTGATGATCCCGAGTGCAGATTAGTCCCAGGGCTACAGATAGTGCTATCCATACAGGACACTGATCTCCCCTTTGGAAACCTGTACTACCCCAGCTTTCTTTACTAGTGGTCTTCACTTTAAAGGACACTTCCCTGCTCTTGAAAACAATAAAGGGATTCCTACCTAGAGATGGGTGGATCCGTCAAAAATCAGTTTTCCGGAGTTTCTCGCAATTTACCCTCAAAATCCATTTTGAGGTGTCAAATCCGCGGACGGATTTGGTCGGTTTTAATCCTTGCTGATTCATCAAAATCTGCCATTGGATGCAGTCCGTTGATGGATTTGTAGAATCCAATTCGGAAATTCAGCAATCCATTGGTGGATTCTTAAAAATCTGCCAACTGATTCCTGTATCCTCGGATTGGATCCTACAAATCCGTCGATGGTTGCGGAATCCGCAACGGGTATTAGTAATAATAAAAAAAATTCCAAACGTAAATCGCCCTTTTTGAGATTGATCCGCAGAAATCCGCGGACCGATGGAACCAGCCAATCCGCTGCGGATCCAAATCCACTGAAAAAATTTGCCCATCTCTACTCCTACCCAACTTAACTATTTTCAGTTGAAATCCTTCCCTGGTCTCTCCTCCCAGGATGTGACAGTTGGAATTGTTTTTCTCTCCTATTTATCACATTCCACTCACCCTCTGTCTCTGGGCAGAAAAGGGGTGGAGCTAAGCTTTTGCCTGGTCATTGGTGATCACCTTATATAGAAGGGCAGGTGTTCCATATCTAACACCTTTTAACCCAAATAGTAACCCCAACATGTGGGGTTTACACTAGTATGTATTCCAAATTTAAAAGCAGTAGCAGAGCATCTGCAAACTCGCATATAAGAGTACATCAGTGCATGTGACGAGGACCGGAAAGTTCAGATCTCCATCCTGAATTCAGTAAGCTCTCCATCCCAACAAGTCTGTTTTACTTCCACTTACGTCCTCAACGCGTTTCATGCATGTAACCCTCCCTGCCCAGCTCCCTAGAGAGGTTACATCAGTGTAGTGGTGTAGAAGGCATCCACAATAAGTTACCTTGACTCAAGGGGCTGTCCGTGGGTGATGGAAAAGATGGGCGCCAGGAGTTTTTGTAGTACAACCTCAATTTGTATTACTGTTCCCAGGCTTGGCACACTGCTGGCACAGTACATATTGATTGACATGGTTGCACATATTCATACTTTTACAGGTCTTCAGACATTACATTGGATAACGTATATAAAAATAATACATATACAGTATACTGTATGTGATATTCCACACGTATACAAAAACATAAATATAGAGTTCATACATCTATGGGAGAGGGGGAGATATTTCATAATTAACAACTCCAAAGTATAATGTATCTAAATAACTGCGTATACCTAAAATAGTGCCAACATTAATACAACACATGCAGTATGTGTATTTACTGATTAATAGGTGAAACACCTAGGAGTTAAGTGTACAGTATATGTTAGTTAATAAAACACATGCACCAAGTGTATATACTAATTGTTAAGTGGTAAAGAATACACTATTTAGTATTGCATTAGTGCAATTGTGAGTAACAAAAAAAGAATGAGTTCCCCAGAACTGTGTGTAACAAAACAATTTAAGATGGTCTTAAAATAAAACTATATCTAGCATCTCATTTAATCCTTGTGGCATAAGTGTTTGTAAATTACTGTAAAAATCCAAAATGTTTCTCTTTGATTTAAAAATATTTCTCTACTGCATCTCCACCTCTCTGATTTAGACTCAGAATCTCTATTCCCATACATATTAATAACTTTGTGTCTGCATCATGTTTGCGGGAAAAAGTGTTGACACACTATGGGTCTCCAGCTTTTCCTTGACATTTCTCATGTTCATACCTGTACAGTCTTTGTTTTGATGATATTTAGGCACCATCCCACATACTGGAGCTCAACATATCACTCCCGTATGGAGATAACAAATGGGCTATTACAGTTTATAAAGTTAATCTTTAAAAGATTTGCCAGTTTGAAATGAGCAAAAAGTTTTTCTACTTTTCAAACCAAGACCATACATTGTCCACCTTCCACAAGAGGACCATCCTTTAATTGGTTGTAAAAAAGTATTTTGTAATCACAATTAGGAATCTTTCATTTCTTTTCTTTGTAAAACTGATGTAGTGAACTGTAAAACTCAGACATATGCAGTGACAGAGGAGCTACTCAGCAGCTGGCTTATCTATTGTATTGTATTGTATGTCTTTATTTGTATAGCGCCGTTAATGTACATAGCGCTTCACAGCAGTAATACACGTGGTAATCATATAAATAACAAATAATATAAATAACAGATCATGGGAATAAGTGCTTCAGATAAACGTAACATTTAGGAAGAGGAGTCCCTGCTCCGAAGAGCTTACAATCTAATTGGTATGTAGGAGGAATGTACAGAGACAGTAGGAGGGCATTTTGGTAAGTGCTTCTGCAGGGCTAAAGCTGCTGCACGTGATAGCAGAGGTTGTGGGTTCTGATCTTGTTGATTCTTTAGGGCAGTGGTGTGTAACGCATGGGTTGTAATCCTCTTGGGTTTCATTGGCAAATTTCTGGGGTCGCCAAAACACTATTTCTGAATGGGATCCGGCAGCATTAACCTTCTGACTGAGAATACAGAAACTAACTTGCAGCAGTCTGCCTCCGTGTCTCTCCATCTACCCAGCAGTAGCCGACTCATCTCACCAGCAGTAGCCGCCTCTCCGACACTGTTCAGTCAGTCTGGGTAATGTTTTATATGTCTAAATATGGGTACTGTATTTCCATATAAGGGCATCACCAATGTCACCCAGGCTGGCTTAACGGAGATGGAGAGATGGCTCACTGCTGGGGAGATGGAGTGACACGGAGAGAGACAGGTGGCTGCTGCTGCTGTAGTGCAAGTTAGTTTCTGTAGTCTCAGTCAGAAGATTAACACTGAGGGGGTCTCATTCAGAAGGCGGGACCCCCTCAGAGTTAATTCTTACTGTTTTCGGGAGCACGGGTGGGGAGCTCGCAAAGTGGACATTAAAATTGAGTCATTTGAAATGACTGCATATCTCTCAGGTGTGCTACTTTTGGTGCACAGGTGTCTCTGTACAAGTCATTTCAAGGTATGTTTGAGGGGATATGTATTGCACTTGGGACTATAGTAAGATAGGTTCTTTTTCACTCACTAATTGAATTTGCAAATTAATTTAATATATAAATATTTGCGTGGCTATTAGGATATGAAGGGAAGATAATGGGGATTGAAGTGCAGACGCCCACATTTCTAACTGTCAAAACCGCCTCCGAACATTTGTCTGCAACAACGGATTTTGTTTAAAAACCAGCAAAAAATGTGTGACTACGATTTTGATACATTCGTCCATCTCTATGGACTAACTTTAGGGTTATATTCTGTGAAGAGAGGTAGATAAATTCACTCACTCGATAAAAAAAGAAAAGCTATTTCTTTTAAAACCCCTTCTTAGTGATTTTAACTCTAATTAGAAAAAAAAAAAGCTATGGTACAGGGTTTTAATTTGGTTCCTAAAATCACATTCTACTGTTAGCTGAATAATTAATGACAAGTATTGGTGTCAATAGTGACTGATTCCTTTCATGCCATGCACATAAAAACTATTTTCCGCCTTTCATTGTGCTAGAATAAGCATAGAATACCTGTCACTCTTATCCCTGACATATTTGTATTTGTGCTTATGAAAATATTAGGGACAGTACATTGCAACAATTATTATCCAAACCAATTTTATGCTCTGGAAGATAATCAAAGGATATCCAGTGTGGAATAAACTCTTTAAAGTATGTGTCACATATATATGATTTACAGCTTTCTTCAGCCTTTTTAGCATAGCCGAGTGACCCCAATGGATTTTAGAAACATATGGAGGTTTTAAAATTCCCCTGTTAGCAGTTTCATTGTGAAGTGATTCAGCCGCCTGGCTTAAAGATCTTGTCACTCATGCTGAAAATCAAATACTGAAAATGATTCTGAATAATCCTCTTCTCTTGCCTTTTCCATTTTCCATTGACAATTCATTGGGGTCAATCTTGTAATGATTCTCACTCATCTAGATATCTGTTTTATGCAATATCTGCTTCTTCTTGGCTTGAAAGATTCAGGGCCCTACTTGCTGAGTGGGACTACAAGTGCCACAAGACCACCGCGAGTCCCCGGAAGACACCTTACCACTCATTCAGGAGAATAGGCTGCGGGGTTTATTCTAGCACATGAATGTATCATCGAGATTTCAGTATCGTAGAAGGAAGCATGTCGTTTGAAGACTGAAATGATTATGATTTATTAAATACATGAAATACAACCCTTAAGTAGGATGCAGCTCCAAAAGTGGAGGGGCCGCGGAGGGGCCGCAGTTTGCCTCTTATTAGTCGGATTTTTCTCTCTGCGGCCACAAGAACAGTAACTTGCTAAATCTGTAGGTTACCGACATGTATTATTTTCCCAATATGTCTATTATGATGATGACACTAGTAGTTTATACTGTATTTACTAACTCTAGTTATACATTTTTTTTTTTTAAATACACATTGTTCTGTTTTAAATTAAATTGTCTCATTTTGGCATTAAACGGGATGCAATGCCTCAAAATTCATTTCACACAACGAATTATGTGCCATCGTATGCATGAAGTCACATAATGACCTACACACAGCCCAAGAAGGTTAGTACAACTATGTATCACTAACATTTTGATTCACAAAAAAAAATCAAATATGACCTTAGTGCATCTTCACTGCAGGGAATGTTGCCCCCCACCTGGTGAAAACGTAAAAACTAGCATAATGGATCAGTGGAAGATAATGTAAAGAAAAATGATGTCATATGGGGTCCAAGAAACGGAGCACAGCGATGTAAGAGATGGGGGCTACAAACCAGCAAAAACGGTTAAAAAAAATTATTGGGTGATAAGTGAGGGGTACAAGGCTACTCTGACGCGTTTCGGGAACAAGTCCCTTTGTCAAAGAATGACTCTTTGACAAAGGGACTTGTTCCCGAAACGCGTCAGAGTAGCCCTGTACCCCTCACTTATCACCCAATAAATTTTTTTAACCGTTTTTGCTGGTTTGTAGCCCCCATCTCTTACATCGCTGTGCTCCGTTTCCTTGGACCCTATGGGACATCATTTTTCTCTGCAATGCTGACGTGATGCACGCACCACTTAAGGGTGAGCTACTACATGAGTGAGTACTTACCTGTTTACTCCAGTATGTTGTCTTTATCAATGCAGGTTGTTTCAATGAGAGGGTAAGCATGACTGTTATGATATATATATATATATATATATATATATATATATATATATATATACAGTATATGTCTGTCACCACCTCGAAGAGACTTATATACTGCTTAATTCATATACTACATAGGAGTTAAGTCTATACAGGTGTTCATCAAGTCTCACATAGCTTTTATTATAGCTCTGTTTCCCTTATTTGTGATCTCTATCATTGAATTATATATATATATATATATATATATATATATATATATATATATATATATATATATATATATATATATATATATATATATATATATATGTCCTGCTTGCTGCTGAGCCCTGATTACTGGGATTAGTTCCCTTGAACTTTGGAAGATAATGTAACACAAGGGGTGGCCACCTCTAGTCATCAAGGGCCACCAACAGGTCAGGATTTCAAGGTATCCCTGCTTCAGCACTATTGGTGCAGTCAGAATGACTGAGCCACTGATTGAGCCACCAGTGCTGAATCAGGGATATCCTTGAAACCTGACCTGTTGGTGGCCATTGGGGGCTGGAGCTGGCTTACCACATACTAAATGCAGAGGTGTATTTCTATTCTCTGCTGCATGATACTATCTGAAACCTAAGACATGTTTTTCCTCTAAACATTCTGCAGCTGGGAAATACTGAGTGGAATTTTACATCAGAGAGAAGGCGGTGAGTTTGCCGGTGGCAACAAGTAAACCATGTTTGATCTTTTCTTCAATGTCAAGTGCAGAGTAATTCACAGAGCACAATAACCGTGCATCTCCAAAAAGTACAGTGTTCATTCACAGGAGCACCCAGGGGCTGAATATATATCGCTCTGCTTTCTTCCTCCCTCAGGGTGCTGTACATGAGAAGATGGGAGAGACCTGCATTCACAGTGCTGCTTTGTGTCTGACCTTTCCGATATGAAGAGCTTTGATGACCAGACTCATCAGACTCTTATTCGGCACTGATGCCGGCTTTATGCATAAGGCATTTTCTGAATAAATATCCTTTCCTAAAAAGCAGAGCCACACCAGACCCATACCTAAAATTGTATCTACAGTATATTAATGTACAGACAGTGGTCAAAAGTCCTTAAATAATAGTACCATGCCCAATTTCAAGAAATGTGAAACACTGACTACAAATATATTTATAATATATAAAATGCCAAACCTTTTCGTCATCATTTTAGGTACAGTACACCAGCTACTCTAGTAAAATCAACACAAGGTTATTTTATTTGTATTCATTAAAAAATAGTGGAACTAACATTTTTTTGTAAATAAAGAAAGTAGTGTTACTCTTGATAAATAAATAAACGAAAGTAGAGGTTCTCCTTGAAAAGTAAAATAAAAGTGGCATACGTGGACAGGAGAGGTTAATAATCATGCCATGCTATATTATATCTATTTATCTCTATTTTTGTCTGTATTAATCCAGTTATAGTTATTAGCTTATTATTTGTCATAATTGCAAAAGAGCTGACACTCTAACTATGATTTTAACCTCTTTATTCTGGTGGCCTCTGTCCTAGTTTGTGGTGATTCAGTCACCCTGTGTTTCTAGTATAGAAATATCTGGGTAAAAGTCTGTCATGATGATATCATGAGATATAGTATTATGTATTTTAATCCATCTGGTGCTTCAGGGGTTAATGAGCTACAATTGGTTTAAAAATACCATACTGTATGTTTGGTTTGTAACAGGTCAGGGCGTTTCCGGGTTTGTGCTTGTCTTTAAAGAGGACTTAATTGGGGGGGACTGTCACGGATGGCCAACTCATGGGGGGACATGTGTTAGTTTAGCAGGTGGTAAACACTAACCAGATACTGGTCTGTTGGCCTCAAAGAAAGCTAAATGTGTGTGAGTAATTACTGGTACATTCCAGAGAGAGAGGTGTCATACAGGGTAAGCTTCAGTGAAGGACTTTATTAAAAATTAGAAATTTATGTGACGTCATCTGCTGAACATGCTGAGAATTACATGTGTGTATCCATGGCACCGAGTGACATATAATGATTACAGACACGTCAGGTTTAGCAGGTACTAAGGGACAGATATCCATTTGTTGCTCAGATTTAGGGTTAAGATGGTCGTGATTAGTCGCGTTGTGTCCATAATGACAACCTGAATCTACTGATGTAGCTCACATGTATGTAAGTATTACAGAAGGGAAGTTAGGAGTGCGGTTATATCCTGAGGAACAATCTAAACGTCGTTTGTGAAGGTTTTTTTTCCTGTCATAAAACTGTCGGTCTCGCAGCTGATTTACGACAGGGTTTGGCTTGGGTTATTTCAATGGGAAAAAAATTGTACTTAAGTCCTAGCAATTATTATGAATAACAGATTTCAACAGATGTGTGTTTCATGTGAGATCTCATCTTCCTGCGCCAGTGATCTCTCTTGGAAAAAACCTATGACATTTTGGTAATGTAATAGGGATTTCTGTTTTATGTTTTAGCCTGTTATTTTGAGAAACTGTCCTGCATTTATTGTAACTGTATGTTTCTTGTAATACCTTTTCTGTCATCTAAGCACTGTATTTTTATATATATATTAAACTATTTAATAAGCGATGCGTTGGGCTCTGAATTAACTGATTGCATGCTCTGGAGAGAGTATTTACATTTTCAGACACATTTTGCTACTACATATTTTAGCATGTTAAGTGCATCATTTTTTTCTATCACAAACTGGGACCTGTGACCCTGGCAGATTTATTAATTACATATTTTTGCATCTCTTGGGTGGTGGAAGTATATACATATGAGGCAATGGAGTAAGGGGTTAATTTTAACTCACTGAGAGGACCTTGCATAGGAAAATGATGAGTTGGCTAGAGTCACCATGGGTATTAAACCTGGTTGCATATCTAAGTCACATGCTCACTTGTGCGTGGTTCGTGACAGATGGTATATGGGGATGGAGTTAGGGGAGATATTGTTAATTTTAGGGACCTTTCCGAAGGTGAAAAGTGGGCCATCTTGTGAGCTGTGTATTAACCCTTGTGCCATATGCAGGTCATGTGCACACAGGTAAGGCGTACATGACATATTATTTCCATGCTGCTGTGACCCTATGCTTCTAGTATAGAAATATCTGGAGATAAAAAAGAAAAAAGCGCAAAACCCATAGTGCAGTATTTAAATTTAATGCTATAAAAAAAACAGTTAAAAACACTTACAGAAGTAAGTAGTTTAAAGGCACATCTGTCAATAGGTGATCCGTGGTATAAACATCCACCGAAATGGCCGAAGTGTCCGCGTCTCCTGTCCTGAGGTAGCTTCATTTTCAAAATCCCTCATCTGTCGTTCAGCGCTGCTTCGCTTCCGTGCCACGTGCACGTGGGACGTCACTGCGTTCGCGTACTCGTGCCATCACTCAGGGGGTTGGGCTTAAGCTGTTGCCTTAGTAGATACAGCCCTACGCGTTTCGAGGAGCGATTCCTCTTCGTCAGGGGCACTGTATCTACACGGCTGCTGAGTATCTTATTTATAATACCTCCTTGGTATCCCATCCAAAGGGAACACTACCCAAATAGACCTATCATAGCTGTTTTATATATTTGACTAATTGATAGGTATTAGGCTGATTGATACAGCATGAGACCAAGTTGCTAGGACAAATAAGAGAATAGAAAGTAGTTTTTTAAGGAGTATATTAGACTAAATAAATTATTCCATATTATGCTAATAAAGATTCCTGACATTATATTGAAACTATATATATATATATATATATATATATGAACACAGGGACTACCGCATGCACGACAAAAATGTAATGGTACCTCAAAACTGACATATAATTCTAAGTAAATCAAGAAAGTCAGCGGTGCTCCAGGGTTGGGAAATCTGAATAGCAACAAAAAGAATCTCAAAAGGGAGCACACGGGTATAGCCAAAAATATAACAAAATTTATTGAAATGTAAAAACAAGGGAGAATATTAAAAAGAGGTGGGGGATTCCTTCATACTATCACAGTGGACAACAGCACAAATGCAAATGAATTGCTAATACACCTGGGATAACATCAACTCAATTGAAGAGATAAGTGATGAACAAAATAATGAAAGTAAGTACATCAGACAGCTAATATAAATAATGATATCTCAAGCTTTATCAAAGATGCAAATATACTAAACATAACACACAGGTGAGTGGGCCCACTACACAATGAGTGAAGAAGTTGGACATTCAATGCAAGTAAATATGTTGATATATTGTGGCACGCTTAGGTTGTTGAATTAAAGAAACCAGTCCTGATGAAAAGTTCACATGAAAAGCGGCACAAAGTCTATACATGAACAGTCCATGAAAAGGTAGATGCATGTCCAACACATGAATAAGGAGTAATCCCATATACATCACCAAAATGGAGATTAGTAGTAATGGTGCATGAGGTCCAAATCACTCGAAGAGAGGGATGTCCCCCCACCACGCTACCACTCCTACGCGTTTCGATGGGGTGGTCTTCTATTCTCCCTTGTTTTTACATTTCAATACATTTTGTTATTTTTGGCTATACCCGTGTGCTCCCTTTTGGGATTCTTTTTGTTGCTATTCATATATATATATATATATATATATATATATATATATATATATATATATATAAACACATATATATTCACAGCACTTCTCTGTGTAGGGAGCATGCAGCCAGTGAAAACATTGGCCTTACATTCTGTTTTACACACACACACACACACACACACACACACACACACACACACACACACACACACACACACACACACACACACACACACACACACACACACACACACACACACACACACACACACACACACACACACACACACACACACACACACACATACAGTATATATATATATATATTTATATATATATATATACATATATATATATATATATATATTAAATTGATGAAAATGTACAAAAATAAAGTTCTAATTAATGTATATTCTAATAAAATATCCCAAATGTCAATTTAAGCTGAAGACTTAAGTATGATCATTTGAGTTCTGATCTAATGTTTGATAATGTCATTGAATACAACAGCTACTGTATAATATTCACAATCAAATACACAGAAATACAAATTTGCAAAACTAGAATAAATACAATATGATGATAAAAATGATATTATAAAAAAGCTGCCAAGTCTATGTCCTCATTAAGACCATTAGGGCACATGGTACCCAACTGGTGTATCCAGTACGTCTCCCTTTGTCTGAGGGTCTTTATTCTATCTCCTCCATACTCACTGTTCTTTACATGTTCAATGCGTATAATTTTTAACCCCTTATGGGTTTTTTTGTGTTTAATACAGAAATGCCTGGAGACACCATGGGTCATCACTCCTTTCTGTATATTTCCACGGTGTTTCAGGAAGCCTTGCCTTAAACTTCTTTTCGTCTTGCCCACATATTGTAGGCCGCACTCGCATTATAAAAGATATACTACATACTGTACGTAGTTCTGCAATTGATCATACTTTTACTTTCATGTGTAAACAATGAGTTCCTGGCTTTAAATGTTCTAGCACCATTTATAATATGTTTACATGTGATACATCTGCCACCACATTGGAAATTCCCAACAATAGGTCTAATTGATTGATTAATATTGCCATCACTCAAGGCCGTTGTAATTTTAGATGGTGCCAGTTCATTTTTAAGTGTTTGGCCCGCCTATAGATTACTTTAGGCCTGTCGGTGAGTATGGGTGCCAAAACGGGGTCGCATTGTAACACATTCCAATGTTTCCATATTATATGATTGATTTGTTTAGATGCTGTATTATATTTTGTAATAAATAGTACATTATCATTGTCCTCACTATTGATCCAATCTGGAGAAGCAGCATTACCTATTTATTATTGGGACTGGACTCTGCATATTTTCATATGGACCTTGTAATATGGTAATTTAATATGTTTATATTTTAACAATTTTACTTTTAACAGTGTGATTTACCCTGTAAAAACTAGACAAGAGTGCTAGCTGATGCAAGTACAGTACCAATTTATGGTATTAGAGGTCAATAGAGCCTCAGTTTTATTTTTATTCTATTTTTTACATTGTATCTATTCAGCGTTTATCAGAATCTGTTATAGAAGTATCTGGGTAACAGTCTTTTAATCCCAATGCTATCTTGGGCTTTTAGTGCAATAATAAAGTTTTCAACTAAGAAAAAAGCCGTCTTGGAATTGTTATTGTCGAAACTATAGCTATACTACATTGGACTGACAATTTTTACTAAACCGCTAGTGGACTCTTTTGACATCCAGATTGGCAATTGATTGATTAATTATTGATTAATATTATTCAAAAAGCAAAATGACACAACAGATGTAATAAAATATAACATCCTTCAGTGTCTCTTTTTCTTTCTTTATAACAGAGAAATACGCTGTATGAAATATGATTTAAAAGCAACATTTCCTAAATCCAAAGAAAAATCGGATCTTAAAAAAATATGCTCAAAATAGTAACAAATACATACAAATTAAGCTGTTTAAGATGAAATCTAAAATAAAATGAAGATGTCCTGTTTCCTTCCAAGAGACCACAGGTGGCCATATTGGATTTGTGATGTCATTGTGTGACACGGAAAGTCTGGTGTGTGCTGTAATGTATTGTCTTTCTCTCTGACACTTAAAACACATTACTTCTTACAGTATTTAACGGTACAGTCCCTCCAAAAAGTCAAACAAAAGCCAGACACCAATAAGTATATTTGAATACATATTTTTAAAGTTCGTTTGTAAACATCAATTTAGCAGAAATATCCGTGTTAGGCCTGCAACTGTGCAGAGTGCCAGAAGTGCTTTGTCAAAGCGCAGTATTGCGCGAAACGCATTAGAGACTGTCCCATATCTTTTTGATATGTTGCCGATGACCTAATACTTTATTATTCTACGATCCAGCCTCAATCATTTTTTTGAGCAGTTAATTCTTCCCCCATGGGGAGTACTTTCGGTATCCAACTTCAATGAAGGCTGGAAGCACTCAAACCCACGGGCCACCTGCATTTAGTCTACCTTCAGTACTTTATCCCACAAGCAGTGAGGGGGTCGGGAGTTACCACTCCCTGACATCACAGATATCCCCTCCAGGCATGTTCTGGACTATGATTATAATCATGGCTTAACACGCAGACTACATTGATGTGTCCTGGACATTTACCTTAAAACTTATTATTCTAAACCCTCATATGGTCCATGCATAGAATCACACAATAATCTGGGCCAGGATTACACAATGAGCACTGATTTGTAACAATTGTTCCTCTTTTTTCAACTGTGCAGAGTAAATGAGTATTTCAGTATTAGGTGATTGATACTATAAGACAAGCTTTGACAGTTCTCTCTCCCTCAGGTCAGCAATACTGTAAACATGGTGAGATGAATTTGAGAATGGTTTGATTTCCACTGGCTAATCCCTTTTTTGTAATGTAAACAAAATATATATATTTTTAGGACCAGTGCTATATACTACTTTTACAATAATAGAATGGAATGGATATGTCAAATATTGTATATTTAACAACTGAAGCCTGTGCTTTGCCTATGAAAGTGATGCTGCTAATACTATAGACGAATCCCCAGTCCTTGTGAAAGGCCGACGTAATAGAAATATTTTGCCCGGGCGCCTGCACATGTCTTGCTATGCCACTGTATATACTGTTATAACTTGTTCCTTTTTCTCCCTCTCACTCTGATCCATGGAGATGTGCAGATTGTTTTAAGTAACTTTTGTATAATATCACTATGTGCTGCACAGGAGTTTGTATAGACAAAGCCCACACTCCTCCCTCCTTATCTTATTGGTTGTAAGAATGACTAGTGTGCAGACTCCAGCTCTGTTTTCTCTTGATATTGCTTAGTAACTATTTGCTTCAGCTTCTCCACTTTCTGTCTCCTCTGCTTCTACGTATCTTTTTACTAGAACTGTCCATCTGCCTGTTGCCTCAGCAACTGCACTTCTCCCTCCCCTGGGGTCTTCTATGTGTACCTTAGTGCTTCTGGGGAGGGCTTCTTGTGTATCCCTCTTGGTCAGTGCTGTAGTAGTGTGTACTCTCAGCTTTGGCAGTCTGTGGTTTTTCTCGCCCCCTTGCCCTCCTAGAGATAGTATTGTTTTTTCATCATACTCCTTATTTTTTGTATTTTGGAAAAATGTCCCTTAAGTTCTGTTTGTTCGTTCCTGTAAATACATATAATCAGAGGTTCAAAGAAGACTCCTTCATTGCATGAAAGGAGGGGATGAGTTTAGCTGCCTCTTAAAGTTTTCTGAGCACAAAACAGAACCATTAGAACCCAGACCCACAAAATGGTTCTAAGCTCTAGCATGCAGAGTAAAGGAGTAACTGAATACTAAAGCTTACAGATGTAACACATTTTATTGCACTTGCTGACATTCTACTGTATAATGAGATGAGCACGGCACACTTTTCATATTTCTAGCATGTGTTTCTAGCGCGTTAATGTTTGTTGCATATGACAGTACATGGTGATGTGTGTAAACTAAGAGCTGCCATACACCTAGATTGCATTTGTCACCAGGTAGCACCGGAAGTAAACTACAGTGCACATGCGCACAATTTAACAATGGTGCCATCCACCATGCTATGTATAATCTGTACAGTACTTCTCTGTACAGCAACAGTGCACATCAACATATATGTACTGTACCTTTCAGGATCTACTGTATAGGGATTGGTTAGAGAGTACCCAAAGGGATTTGGGGTGGAAGGTGTAGGGTGTAGCGGTTGTCCCCAGGCAAAGGTACAACACAGTAGGTTAGATGTCAAGAGATTTGTTAATGAGAGTGTTTTTTTCTGTATGTGTCTTGGGCTGGGAGGCGAGAAGTTAATTAATACTGTGAAATGTATGGAAGTCATCATGACTTATCACCACATTACATTTACAGTATGTGTCCTGTGTTTGGTATTTATAAACAATGTACAGTAGGGGTTACAGTGAAAGGGGTTATGCATACTACATTGCCCATTTAGTTATTTTCTTGTTTAGTCACCTTTTTTTTACCTTTTAATTAATGGGTGACTGATTGCTCCTTTGCCATTGTGCATGCAAAGAAACTAATTTAAAATCACTTTTAATTGGTGCTTAGTGATTGCAGCAAACACCTTAACAACACACTGTATGTAATCCCTTCATGTTACTATGTGACCTAATGAGCTGTCTTCTATGCACAGTGTGTTATAAAAAGAAAACACATTATTATTTAACAGTTATCTTTATTATTATATATTAAAGAATTGTAAACATAATATTGTGCAATAGTTAAACAGATAAATACAGTTTTATATAAAACATTCTAAACAAATAGCAATGGTAACAACAACTTCAAATGTACAATAATGACTACATCAGCTCCAGCATGGAGACAGCGTGGCTTTCATGGCAGAACAATGTGCCTTTTGTTTTTTTGGGAGGCATCCTTGGATAGTTTGATGTCTCTATGTTGACAGAAATGATCTCCCTCCTTATATTTAGCTTTAGAGCTCTCTTTGCCCTTTACTCATCATAAATAACATTGTGAGTCCAGGTCTGGTCAAACTTGTATGGAATATAGTGCTGAAAACATAGCTGGTCAAACTAATGTCCCTCCCCTTGGCTGTGCTGCTGCAATCTATTTATTTGGATGTTTGAAAGTGCAGCCAAGGGAATGTCTTCCTATGCTTTCCCAGGGGAGAAGACGTTTCTGCCTTCCCAAGAAGGGCTATTTGTATCACTTGTAACTTCAGGAGTGCTGTTGCCCAAGGGTTTCCCAACAGTAGCATTACAAGTACTGCCAATGTTCCTGGCTGGATGTGGAGATGTAATGGGGACATACTCGTCAAATAACAGAGAACTGTAGTCGTGCTGTGTTTCATTTGAGTTGGTGGTCACATGTCGTGTTAGTCCCAAAATGAGCATAGATTTTAACGCACTGAAGGCACGTGCCATCACATCAATTTTAAAATATGGCAGTTCCTGTCATAGACGTGTTAATTCTTCCCTGCAGTGGCACGTGTCCTTTATTGGAGTGTCCACATCACTGGCACAGGAGAGACCTCCTCTGAGAGAGATCAGCCTCTTTGATGCTTTCACAGATCCTGTCCCAAAATGTGTGATGAAGCGATGCACTGTTCAAATCCTGAGCTCAATGCTCTGACTGAACAGGAAAGCTTGTTTCCTCAAGTAAAGCAATGTCAGTGGATACTGGCACATGGTTAGCTGTGGTGGGGTGCTCAAACGTTGAGAGGCAAAGTCTGTATTCTTGGTCTTCGGTTTGGGCTATTGCACCTTGGATTGATTGTTCTCCTTCCCTACCTTGGTCACCCGATGAGTCCTCACAGGTGTCCTTATCTAATTAATGACCGTTACCAATTTATTTACAGAAAGTTTACATACCGCTGTGCTATGCAAACGCAGGCTTGTAATGACTGTCAGGCAATATGCCTGGTTTTCACTCCGCATGCTTGAAAAGTGGGGGAGAGTTTTGCTGCTTTTAAATACAGGCACATTACAGAAGCACGGGTCTTTTACAGTAATCTAATTAGGTGGAGAAAGATAGCACTTTTGTGATTAACAAAAAGATCTCCAAAATAACTGTTAGCAGGACTGGCTAAAAAGTGAGCTAAGGCGGTGGAGGAATCCAGTGCCCAACTTCAGTATACTGTATATACTGCCCTATCCACTAATATGTCTGAAGATAGGACGCTTTCAGGCCTAAATATTAATTATGCTATATTGTCTACATACATATATATTCAGCATGTAACTAGTTTAAAAAAATGAATTTAGTGTTAAGTTAGAAATTATATTGGAAATGATTAGCTGCCTCTGCAAAGATAAAAAAATAAATAAGTCTGAAGACAGGCAGGTGCAGAAATGCTTTAGGTGATTTAAGAAACTTGGTATGTTTAATGTCTGCTGAGTTGAATAGTATATGGACTTGAGTGTGGAATCAAAGGCTAGTTAAATAGTTTGTTAGTAGTAAAAGACAATACAATGGAGATAGGTCTTAAAAGATTAGGAACACAGTTAATTCTATAGTTACTTATTGACAGAACAAGGAGTGGTTTCTGAATCAGGGTAAATAATTCTCAATGAAGAAACAGTGTTCTAATGTTGATGATTGACTAAGAAGATTGGACTGACATTGAGAAAAACAGGAATTGCTAAAATGCATAAAGATTGCATTTGGATTTATAGAATCCAGAATCATTTAACACCAAGCTAAGAACAACTAAGCTAACGATTCTCCACTCTATAACTAAGGACTCTATGCAGTAAGCGTTGATAAGGGTTTTATCGCCATTTTATAGGCAAAATTGGGTTTGAGATTCAGTAAGCGCCGATATGTGCTTGATTTCGGCAGGTTTCGTAGCCGATAATTTTGTTATGGCCAGTCTGCTGTCGATAAGCCTGTTTTCGGTACTTATCGCCACTTTTTTAAATCGGCTGTATTCAAGTAGCAAAATCAGCTTATCGGGGCTGATCGGCAGTAAGAAATTGTGATGTTATGGCCAATTTCTCCCACCAACTAAAGTTGGCAAGTTGGAGGGGAGAACGATCGCTAAGGTTGCCGGAACGGCACTTAGAAAAAAAAATTCATCTGTACATCAATGGAGTCAATGGAGCGGGGACGTATAACATTATAGTACTGTTTACGTTCCATTGCTCACAATACAAATGTGATTAGCATTACAGTGTGGGGGGCATTCACTGCATTGTGTCACACCAGACGTGTATTATTTGATTTACATTGTACTTTTATATGTTTTCATCATTTGCGTGTCACATTACTCATCATGTGATGATGTGTCAAGGGAAAATCCTATACTCAACTCTTAAAGGAGAACCTCACATCATATCACACATTTTACTGAACATAGCGAAAATTATTTATATGATGTGACACATGTCACACATCTAACACATACACCGTATATTCATGTTGCTTTACATTACACAATGCTTGTAATGTGTAACGCATCTTTAAACGTTCATGTACATCTTTCTTCTCATGTTTACATGTACTTTGGGTCCTCCCTTTTTTCATGACGTCACTTATTGGACACTCAATCACATTGCATGTTCACATTGTAACCATTGCATTACAAGCACTTCAACCTAACTTGTACACACATGTACACTGGCGACACACTTTATTCGAGCTCGGCTAGTCCCACGAATTCGGGTATACCCGGGTGTATTGAGGTTTGTGACTGTTTTCTGCCCGAGTGCATTGAGGTATTTTCTAGGCAGGGATTGAAGCATTTTATTCCCACTGGCTGCAATACTGCACAGTATATATATATATACTGCATTACAATTCATGAATTTATGCCATCTGGTAGACACGCGAAGCATTGCAGCCTATTAAATCCTAATCATTATCATTTAAAAGATCAGCCGCCCGTCAGCCAGGCATGAACCCAGGCTGGGAAGGCAAACGCAACGGGGCTTGTCAGAGGTGAGGAGCGGCGCATTCCAGGTATCTGCCAGGTACAAACTGGGCATTTGCTCGAATAAAGTGTGTCGGTGCAGTACAGTAATTAATCATTGTGACACCTTTCAAACTGATTATATAGCAACTATCCTCATTACATAAATGTATGCATATGCACACGAGAATTCATTGTTGTGAACATGTGACAATAACATGGCTAATTACACATGTTGCAGAAAACATTTTACACGTCAATCTCAGGCTTTTTGTCTAATTACATGACTGACTGTTGCGTTCAGAAGTGTTACATGCATTGCACATTACACTAATAATTTTCAAACAATGTTCGTACAAAGCTTCACGTTACATCATTGGCAAATATCATGATTGCCTGCTGAATACACAGAACAAATAATTATTTGATCAAATGGACACAGCTTGTTAGGCAAGTACTTTAATATGTTAATGTAACACCTTGCTTTTTACTATGTCACCTGACATCATCACATACCTATTTAAAGGTCGCCCATTACCTGCTCATTCACAGCTACTCATTTCAAAATGTTGCGATTGTTTAGGAGACGGAGGAACATTCTTTTTCATGACATGCTTGCTGATGAAGAGAATGACATAGGGCAAGGGAGGGACAGAGCCAGGGACAGTGACAGGGACAGGCACGCGGATACGACAGGGACAGGGAGAGGGACAGGCCGAGGGACAGGTAGAGGGACAGGAGATCAGAGGAGAAGACAGAGGAGACAAGTTGTGCCTCGTCCACGTGTGTACAGGGAGAGAACCCTGTTAGATGGGATGAGTGAGGAGGAGATAGTCAGTCGCTATCGTTTGAGTTTAGCAGCAATCTTATCTCTTTATGAACAGATAAGGGGAGATTTAGATTTTGTGACAGCCAGAGGTCGTTCAGTCCCTGGCCTTGTTAAAATGCTGTGCTCATTACATTAACGTGCGTCCGCGTCATTCCAGACAAGTGTGGGCATAGTGGGCGGAGTCTCGCAATCTACATTCTCGCGGGCCTTTAACTAGTTTCTCTATGCACTCAATAGACGCGCTAGGAATTATATTCATTTTCCTACAGAGGCGACAGAGTGGCTGGAAGTCAGGAATGGCTTTTATCACATAGCAGGGATACCATGTGTGCTGGGTGCAATCGATTGCACACATGTTGCTTTGATTGCACCTAGTCAGAGTGAGCATGTTTACCGCAATCGTAAGCACTACCATTCACTTAATGTACAGGTGGTATGTGATGCGACGATGAGGATAATGTATGTGGTACCCAAATTCCCTGGTTCCAGTCACGATTCCTCTATCCTGAGGAACTCTTCAGTCTTCCATGCTTTCGAAGAGGGACATTTTGGACATGGTTGGCTGCTGGATGAGTACATATTTGGATGTTGTAACACAAAACACATTTTTCTTTACGAATGTTTTCATTGTAGAATCTTATAACTAATGTAAGCTTATGTGTGCTCCATTGATTATAGGTGACTCAGGATACGGAATTAGGCCGTGGCTCTTGACTCCGGTGCTAAACCCTCAAACTGAAGCAGAGGAGAGGTACAATGCAGCCCATATATCAACAAGATCTGTTATAGAGAGGACATTTGGCCTACTCAAGACCAGATTTAGGTGTCTCGACAGAACTGGTGGGGCTCTTCTATACAAGCCTCAGAAAGTGTCTGATATTATAATTGCATGCTGCATTTTGCACAATGTGGCACTCACACATAATGTACAATCAGACATACCTGACGCTTTGGAAGAGGAGCATCCCACCCATGTAGCTGCTGAAAATTAACAAACAGCCAGTGGTGGGCAGACACACCAGAATCTCATAAATTCCTTTTTTTCTTGTAAGTAAAAACATATATTTTCATAGTACTACTTTTATATATTAATTATGTTATATTAACACTAATTGTTTTTTACATAACCTTCTGTTAGGACACAGATGAATATGGGTTGCACACCTTTCTTTTCTCTGCTGTGTGCACAAAGGGATGTGGCACCGGTATGTTATTGTTGCACAGGTTATATAATCCCTCTTCCATTTTAAATTAGTTGTGTGTATGTGAATACAACTGTTGTAACAAATCAGTAATATTTTAGCATTGTGTTGTTCCTTATGCAAACACAATACACATAGTATGGCCATAGTCATGAATTCTTGCATTATGCTTACATACAATGTTATTGTTGCAGTGTAACATGTACATCCATATGATGTGTACACCAGCCTTGTTTACATTTAGAATGTGATACAATATACATGGTGTTGCACATTTAACACCAAATACACACTTTGCTGTGTTGCTTACGGTACTGAAGATGGCATGTCAATGTTTGCAATTTATATATTGTTCCATTGCATTATAGGTATATCTCCAGTATGACTGATCATGGTATGTATATTTGCTGACATCTGTCATAAGATGTGCCTACCTCAATATTCGTATAATTAATTGAAGTAAAAATCCAACATATTGCTAAACGATAAATGTTACATACATGTACTTTCTGTATCATGTACATGCATTTAGCTACTAATGAGGTTTAATGTGCATTGTATTATAAAATGATTACTCCCATTTCATCACATTTAATGTATGTTCCCTTATAATTTCCATTAATGTAATATACAGGTGTTTGGAGAGAAGGGGATAACTGTAGATATTTGTTAACTTACGGGAGCTCATTAATCACGGATGCAATTGACTGATCATAACACTCCATGCATGAATGCCTGTAATCACAGCAATGCGTTGTACATCTTATATTTAGGAATGTAGGTGATAATTAATGCTATAAATTATTTGTCAACATTCATTAAACATTGTCACATGTGTATGTATAAGTCACACATGTGTGTTGATGTGACCTACATGTAACAAGTGTCAAACTGTAATCAAAACCACAATTGTGTCAAAAATGTTACTGTAATTTTGCATTAATAATTACCCACAATCACAATGTTCTTAATATATTTGGAATGTCATTGACGTCACTTCATCATTATCATGATGATAATGAGCAAGTATTCTCAAAATATAAACGTCAATCACATGCACATTAGCATAGGCACACTTTTTAAGACAACTGTTTGTGTCTGTATCAATTTGTTTATGATCCATGTATAACACCGACAAATGATAACAGCAGGTTTATTATGGTAAGTTATATCATCATATTGACTGTACTATTTATGTTTAGAAAGTTTAATGAACACAGTAAACTATACTTATTTTGGTACATGAAATATACACATAAACGTACTTCATTACATGATGTTGATGTAATATTCATAACATCATGCAATGTAGGGGACCACAACATTTTGCCAATAACATTCTTTGCTACAGTCCCAAACCATTTCATCAACATACCCATGTAACAAGAACTTTTTTACAATAATTGGCTAGTTGGTTGTAAGTGTCCTTTACATTGGGAGAAGGAGTGGCTCAGTGAGTAAAGACACAGACTGGCACAGAGAGTTTGAACCACGCGAGACTGGTTCAATTCCCGATGTCGGCTCCTTGTGACCTTGGGCAAGTCACTTTATCTCCCTGTGCCTCAGGCGCAAAAAAATAGATTGTAAGCTCCACGGGGCAGGGACCTCAGCCTGCAAAATGTCTCTGTAAAGCGCTGCGTACAACTAGTAGCGCTATACAAGAACATGCTATTATTATTATTATTATTATGACATACTTTCGACAGTCATACGTTCCATTACACAATAGAATGCACAAATGTGTTAGCAGAGTGGGAATGGTTGTTATATATAAAACACACCATGCCATAAAATGTTAGTAGTAATTAAAGAACAGTCAAGAAAATTTCTAGCTGCACTCTTTTGCAACATCATTATGTTAATTAAGTGCTTATGCAATATAGGCATAAGGGTATCACATTTTTAATTGTTTGTTAAAAAGCGCTGCAAGCAATATAAAATTAGTTCCATATGTAGTATAGTAGTCGGTGGCTCCTCCTCACAATCATCTCATATAAAGTTTGACTCTTCTGAAATCATACATTGATCCAATTGTATCTTTGCCGACATCTCTGAAATACAGCAAACACATGATGGTCAAAGATGGTACCTTACTATATATGTATCCGTGACAACGCGTTACACATCTCTATATGATTGTGTAGATACACACTTCACTCTGTTATATGTTAGAAGTACAACTATACATCATTATGTATTATTTAGTAAAATTTGTAGCACGCATAACTATGTATATGAAGTTAACGTTGGGTGTATACTTAAAAATGTGCGCGCACATCTTAATGTGCGCACGCACTTCACGCTTGGGTCGACTAAGTGTTAGCGCATGCGCAAAACAATGCGTACGTTGTGCGTTCAATACATGTTGTAAATACCATTAACCATAAAATATTTCTTTCTAATACAATGAAGGAGAAACTACATTCGTTTTAAACGACTACATCTGTATTCTTTTTAAACAGACGTGTGTGGACAGAAAGCACGTCCGATAACAATGCGCAAATGCAATACGTGTGACGTCATGTTAAGCCAGCGTGAAGCGCACGCAAACACTCCTCCCACTCAATTAACATTCGGCTAACGCCCAGTGCACGCCCACAAACACAGACGCGCACGCATGACACAGTGCAGTTACCGTAACTATAACAAAACAACACAGCCAATAGGCTTTGACGCGCGCACGTCGCTTGGGGGCGGGACTTACATCCGTAATCCTTTTTAAGGACGCCTTGGCACATGACTAGGGTCCCACGTCATACGTGGTCGACCGGGTTTTTTTGTAAGATGTTGCATGATAAAAAAACAGGTGTGTGTTACAGTTATGGTAACATGTTGCTAATATGTTTAAAGGGATGGGAAACTACGTATATTTATTCCGTGAGCAATGTGTATTAATCTTTCTGGTTCTACTATATTGTAATAGGAAACAATGTGTTTGTGATCGCTACATGTTATGCAGTCTGCAAAGTTACGCTGTATCCATGCATTTAAAGTAAAAATGGTGGTTACAAAAAAAAAATTTTTTAACGCTGAGGCAAGGCATAACGATTGTTATATTTACCATTCTTGTAGAAGTAACACTTCGTCTGCCTGCAAGTGGTCGCTCCAGAAAACCAATGCATTTGCATCCATGGTTGACCCAAACGCTGAATCCTGTATGACACACATCTCCTCCATGAGGCGCTCATAGGAATCGCCACTGCCTTCTTCAAACAATTGGTCCGGAGGTAGGTTAATTTCTTCGGTTACCCATTCGAATGCGTTTGCAGCAGAAAGGCTTGGTAAAAAATCATAGTAGTTATGTTCTTGTAGAATGTGTGTTTCAGGAATGGAGGGTGCAGATATTGCAGCAGGTATCGATTCACACGGAAAAGTAGTAGCGGATCCATTGCTATTGTTATTAGGAATAAATATGCTATTTAGCAGTATATATGTGCCGTGTTCCACGGTGATTTGATTTTCCTTAGCAATCTGCCAAAAACCATACCTTTCTTGTAGGTTATCCTGCACACGTTCAAAACATTCATTAGTTGATAAAGTGAATCTTACAGAGGATTTAAAATTTCGCGCACGCCCAGGTTCTTGGTAATAAGGGTACTTTGTTCTAATCAAATCATAGATTTGGCCCCTTGGCTTTCTGTTCCGCAGTTGACACGATTGCCTCCGCTATCATCCTTTTATACCCTTTGTGTGGATGGCTGTTTTGAATCATATCGATAGCCATTGCAGCTTAACAGAAAATCTGACAGTACTTCAATGTTGTCTGCTCACAATACTCAAACTAGTAGAATGTTATCTATTTAGTGTCTTTCCATTCAAGGTCACAAAATGTTTCTTTTTTTACTCCTGTTTTCAACCACCAATTGGAGTTGTACAAATAATTGGTTCACATTTGTGGTTTCTGATAGGCATTTCAGTGTGAATGCCACATTAAGCTACTTTTATCTACAGTACTTTCTCAAAACAACTGTACTATTTTTAATTAAAAAACACTGTGGGTTGAGGAAAGAAACATTGTACGCTTTATGAAAATAGTGCTTACACAGCCATATAATGAAATACACACACACCTGCAAATGTTGTAATCTTTTTTTGTTTTCATACATTTCAGTGTCTATTTTTCTGTCTGGTTAACTCCCTGA